>NC_092207.1:20379083-20386607 GCF_043381705.1 Parasteatoda tepidariorum
GGGCAGAAAACAAGAAAGATGGATGTAAACGAATTAAGTTTTGTCTTCGGCAGACGATTCTTCCATTATTCGTCCGAAATGAATATTCTGCGTTCAGCAGTATTGGCTAAATACCAAATATTTGTATGTTGCATCTCTAATTTAGAAGCAGCAATTGTTGTTTATTTTTAAAAATTTAAATTTTTTTATTATAATTTTACAGTGCAGAGCATAATCTTGTATATATCTTTACAATTTAAAAACTCATTGAAAAAGTTTTTTTTTGCAATAACGGACCCTATTTTCACAAATTCATAAAAGCGGACCCTGGTTGAAAGAATGTGCGTAATTTTTTCACAATTTCACGAAAAACGGACCTTTCACAAATTGTCTGGACAGACCCCTGTCCACTTCTTTGTCTAAAGCGGTGTAAGATGGTGTCCCGTCTTACCTGTATAGGTGGATGTGAGGGAAGCCCAGTGAGTTGCACATGTCCCTAACCTTTATGCATTCTTTTGTTTAAAAATTTTAGAAACTTTTAATTGAATGTGATTTACTTATCCTTTTTATTTTTCTTTGTACCCCTTTAAATAACTATCGTTCTGTTTTTTATGAATTTTCTCTCTTACCTTTAATACTAAAATTTAGGAAGGGGATGTAGTAGGCAACCTTAATTTTTCTTTTTTGTACTTGCAACTTGAACTAAATTTTATTTCCTCAAACAAAATATTTTTTTGGTCATTTTTAATATTTAACTAAGTATTTTTTTCTTTTTTTAAAAACTTTTCTCTTCCCCTCCTCTTTTTTAACCTTTCTCGTTTTTTTAAAACTTTTTATTTTATTTCTGACTCTAAATGCCTCACCTGTACAGGTTGAGTCAAGGAAAGCCCAACGAGTTTTGAATAGTAGCAGGCAAGCTGAACTTCTATTTTTTTCTATTTTCTATTGACAGATTTAACTAATCCCAATTTCACGGCGAAGAATGCATTAAAAAAAGGCAGTGTTTTTTTAGGTATGGCGGCATTTTTTTTTTACAAAAAGGGCAAAGTGGGTGCATTTATTGGGATCAAAGGGCAGGCAGGGCCCCTCTAGAAACGCTTAGGGAGAACACTGATAGATATTTGTTAAACTTAAACATTAGCAATCATTGAAGACGTCAAATTCTTAAGGCACCTGGAACATACAAAAATCAAATAATCTACGGACCGGGAAGGTCTGGTCGGTAGGGCAATTTGCCCATGACTAAGAGGTCGTGGGTTCGATCCCAGCCGGTCGAAGACTCCCCCTGTAGTAAATAGTGACTGATGCACGTAAAATCTGTTGAGTCACTAAGTCCTCCTATGTTCCCATAACAAATCATACCTCTGTGGGTACTGATCCAGGAACTCCCTCATCTTCTGGATTAGTTCAAAATTACAAGGCTGCGGAGTTGAACATTAGTAGTCGTAAACCCTAAAATTGCGTCGGCTGTTCAACAACGGTTATGATATAAAATATAATGGTTAAGTACCGTGTCGATGAGCGGGGTGATTGATTACAGTGTAACATTGATTTATTTCGTGTAAATAAAACTACCCATTGTTTAGCATTTTAAATTTCATTTTTGTAGCAATACTGATTTGACCTAAAAAGAAGTTATGAAAAAATCTATTAAAGAGATGGAGAATTGCAATTGCCGCTGAGCAAAATAAAACTACCATAAAGTTTATATCATCCCTTTCCTCCATGCGGAAAAACAATTTCGATTTCTTCTTCTCCCTAGCAAAAGTTTCGAAAGCTTTTTATTAAATATAAACTTACAAAAGTTGGAATTTTTACTTTTTATTTATATTTCTTAAGTCTGTCATATTTCTGGACAATTTTCTTTCTTTATCCCCGAATAAAATTTTGTTACAAAAATATTCTATTTCTTTAAAATCAGCTTCCTTTTAGTAGTGGTGCTTTTGATTGAATTTGGTTGAATTTAGTTAAATTCAGTGGTCGGAGAAGCGCACTCCAAGTAGTCGCTACTTTTTTTCGTACTTTGTAGTGCAGTGTGATACTTTAAAAAAAAAAAGTAGAGTAGTGCGTAGTGCGATACAAAAAATAATCGTTTGAAGCTATTTCTGGCAACTACTTTTTACTTTAGTTCAGTCAGGGGTCTGTTTAGAAGAAATTTGGGTCCGTTAACTAACCCTTCACAAAATAACTTTTCATAAAAACGGACCCTTCACAAAATAATTTATCTTTCAATCGGACCCTTCACAAATTTGTTTATTTTCATTAATGTTTTGTCAATCGAATAAACCCTTCCCTGGAAGGAGGGGGGGGGAAGAAGACCATGGTAAATAAAATAAGTTTTGTCTTCGGCAGACACTTTTTCCTTTATTCGTACGAAATGAATATTCTACGTTCAGCAGTATAGGCTAAATACCAAATATTTGTATGTTGCATCTTTAATTTAGTGGCAGCAATTGCTGTTTAGTTTTTAAAATTTAATTTTTTTTAATTATAATTTTACAGTGTTGAGCATAATCTTGTATGTCTTTACAACAGTGTTTCTTAACCTTTTTGATGTAATGGACCCCTTTTAAAACTTTTTAAGAAGTCACAAACCACCCCTCTGTGAAAAAAATAATTGTAAGAAACATCAATTATTAGAAAACATTTAATTTTATTATTTTAATAGTATACAAAATTTTTAAAATTAAAATTTTTAATGTTAAGGTTGCTGCTGCTTTTCCTTAATTAATAAATCATGTTCAGCATTCAATCGATTTGGATGTTATGTTTTTATTGTCACAAGTGTGGAAAATCCCTCTTTGCAAAGATACACTGTAACAAACGGAATTATAGCTGCCATAGCTCGCTTTACAAGCAATGGGTAGGCTTCCAAACGTTTTAAAAATTAGGAGTAGTCAGCGGACCCCCAAAATATAACTCATGGACCCCTTAGGGGTTCATGAACCACAGGTTAAGAAACCCTGCTTTACAATTTAAAAACTCCTTGAAATTTTTTTTTTACAATAACAGGATCCTATTTGCACAAATTCACAAAAGCCTGGTTGAAAGAATGTGACTTAACGTTTATTTTATATTCACGAATTACGAGTAATTTTTTAACAACTTTACAAAAACGGACATTTCTCAAAATGTCTGGACAGACCCCTGGTTTAGTATATAAACAGGGTTCTAAGACAACTAATTTTTCGAATTTGATGTGTACAAATCTTCGCAAGTCTTCAAAAGGCGCAATTTTTAATACCACCGTGGCTGTGGTTTAACAAGAATTGCGTCTTCAAAGTCGCGCATAACTAATATTTAATCTAGTCATAATGAATAATAGATAATTTATCACTTAGATCACACTTTCTCGTGCAAATAAATATTCGAATGCTCACTCATGAAACAATAATGTTGTTTCAAAGGAAGAAAACATTTTTTGATGTGAACATGAAGCAATATATCTAAATAGTTCATGTTTAATATAAGCCAAATGTTTTATTCATAACCATTTTGAACATATAATTCGTAAAATAATTACTCCAACAATGTAAATTTAGATTATACAGGCGTAAATTAATTTCACCTGCAAAGTTCAGTTCCTTAAAATAACGAATTATTCCATACAATTCCAAAGTAGTTTGTAGTCATTTAAAAAAAATAGTTGTAGTTAAACTACATTTGTAATAAAATAATTGTAAATGTAGTAAACTACAAAAATAATGGTAGTTTTTCAGACCCCCTTGTTAAATTTGTCTCATGTCTCGAAATGCAACACGACGCACATATAATTCTTTGATTTTGCTAGTGTAACATAAATAAATTTTTTTTTTCAAAGACAAGGAAATTGTATCTAATCTTGAATGGCATTTACATTTAGGTACTTATCTGTGTTAGTTATGATTTTAAGTCGAAATAATGGACAGTTTTGTTTTCAAAATTGATTGAAAATGTTCCCCAGCAACTAGTAAAAAAAGTTCTTTTGTACATTCTGAAAAATGTTTAATGGTCTACCACACAGGATAGCGCTTGTTAATATACAACACACTACATGCACTGAATATAAAATCCCTCTACTGAATGGCACACTGGTCCAAAGTGTGCGCTCAAAAGTTCTTCTGTCTCATCTGTTAAAATTAGTGATTATTAAGGCCCAGATTTTGATGACATTTGCATTTTTTTGCATATTTTGCATTTTTGGACATTTTTTGTCCTTTAGAGCATTTTTTGAGATTTATAGGGCATTTTCTTTAATTTTTGGGGCGTATTTTGCATTTTAAAGCATTTTTTAAATTTTTTGCTATTTATTTGTAATTTTTATTATTTTTTATAATTTTTTATTAGTACACTGGCTTCCAAACAATGAAGAAAATCTCTAGAATATTAACTGGTGAAGCAACATCTTTTCAAATTGAAGAAGAATTGTCAGTAAGTGTGACCGTCCTTTTCAAGTACGCACCCATAACATTACTAGACGTTGAAAGAAGCTTCTCCTGGTATAAAAATTTGTTTTCAGACAAGAGACGCTCGTTTACATTTCAAAATATTAAAAAAAAATTTAATAATCCACTGTAATTCTGATATTTAGTAGCATTGTGAGATGGAAGTTGTTATATTCATTTAAGTTTCTATACAAAATGAAAATGTTTTGGAGTCAATATATTTTCCTTTTTTTTGTTATTTTAGGATATAACATATTTTTCAAACTTTAATGAACGTAGAACAAGTATTGCATTGCTTTATATTTTTTGAAACGACTCATAATAATTTTAAAGAGTAAAACATTGTTTTAGTTCAATATTTTTACTTCTATTTAAGTCATGTCCTAAGGCATTTTTAACGCAATTTTCGCATTTTAAGGGCATTTTTGGACTTTTAAGGGCATTTTTTGCAGTTTGTAAGGGCTATTTTTTGCACTTTTTAAGGGCATTAATTAAGATTTTTTAGGTCATCAAAATCCGGGCTCTAGTGATTATAGAACATTTTTTATATTTCCAAAGAAAACTGCCTGAGCCGTGGTGG
This sequence comes from Parasteatoda tepidariorum, assembly GCF_043381705.1. Classification (NCBI taxonomy): domain Eukaryota; kingdom Metazoa; phylum Arthropoda; class Arachnida; order Araneae; family Theridiidae; genus Parasteatoda; species Parasteatoda tepidariorum. The sequence goes on from NC_092207.1 coordinate 20,384,067, forward strand.
CTTTTTTAAAAAGTGCTTAAAGGTGCTTATTTTCGATTTTAAGGTGTATATAAGGGTGCTTCTTTCATTGGGTGTTTTTAAAAAGTGCTTAATTTCCCCTTTTCGAAAATGAGATTTTTTTTTTACCATTTCGTCTTCCGACAAGTATTATGCTAAAGCAAGCTTTTCACATTGTTCTATTCAACATTTTCACAATTCATTCAACTGCAATCTATTTCGGAGTCCCGCCCCGTCGGTCCATAACGTGTGAAAGCGCCAATCATTTCGTATATTTGATCGAATGCTTGGGAGTGCGCATGTGCGGCTACTGAGTTGGGTTGGGTGAGATTTTGCGTGTGCAACTCTGCTGCAGTTTGCAAGATATTCTCAATTTCAGGCTTCATTTTCCACTGTCTGATATTGAACTGAAAAACCTTTTCATCTTTTTATAATAGCTTATTTAATCAAGACAAGAGTTCTTTGTCAGAAACTCGTTATTTTATCATGATCATGTAAAGTCGTTGAAAATTATTTTGCATTTTCTTAATGTATATAGTGCTTTTTTTTGAGTGCTTAAAATACTTAAAAGGTGCTTATTTTTGTGTTGAAAGATTTGGCTACGGTTCCTGGATCTTTCGCTTCCAATGATAGCCGCCTGATCGATACGAATTCCGCATCCGGCTCGCACCGACCACAGAACTGACGTAAAATATCCTTAGTGGAAGACCGATTATGAGTTACAGTCCTCTTGCCGTTGGGCTAACAGAGAGAGGTCTTCCTCTCCATGTAACGCAAATGCGGCCTAGTTCCATCTAAAAATCCTCCACGAAGGCAAATTTTTCCCAATACTTGATCCAGGCGTAGTCTTATCTTTTAGGTTGGGTTCAAAATTGCAAGGCTACGGAGTTGAACATTAGTAGACCTAAACCAGGGGTCTGTCCAGACATTTTGTGAAAGGTCCGTTTTTCACGAAATAGTGAAAAAATTACTCACATTCTTTCAACCAGGGTCCGCTTTTATGAATTTGTGCAAATAGGGTCCGTTATTGCAAAAAAAAAACTTTTTCAATGAGTTTTTAAATTGTAAATAGATACAAGATTAGGCTCTACACTGTAAAATTATAATAAAAAAACTAAATTTTCAAAAATAAACAGCAATTGCTGCTTCTAAATTAGAGATGCAACATACAAATATTTGGTATTTAACCTATACTGCTGAACGCATAATATTCAAATTCCGGACGAATAATGGAAGAAGCGTCTGCCGAAGACAAAACTTAATTCGTTTACATCCATCTTTCTTGTTTTCTGCCCAGGGAAGGGTTTATTCGATTAACAAAATAATAATGAAGGTAAAAAAATTTGTGAAAGGTCCGATTAAAAGAAAAATCATTTTGTGAAGGGTTCGTTTTTAAGTTAAAATATTTTGTGAAGGGTCCGTTTTTATGAAAAGATATTTTGTGACGGGTATCTGTATATGATATGATATACGTATCTGTATATGATATACGAGTATATCGTAACCCTACCTATGCATGCACATGCAGTAATAATTCAAGAATAATATACATGTATAGATAGCTTAAAATATCAATAAAACTCGAGCATACGTTTTAATATTTCTGTAACTAACAAAGATGTAAATAAAAGTAAGAAATAAAGAAAAAATTACACTTACTAAAATATTTCTTTTAGTAATATGCTTCATTCTTTCCATGACGCTCTATTGTAAACATTGAACGTAAGTCGAAGTAATGTGATTGGCTGTAACTTCAGACTGAGAAACGGAATGAACTGGGGAAAAAGTTGAAAAGGAACTTTCTCAAAATTGGGAGTGTAGGCAGCTTGGTATGATTTAACGAACGATTAAAACAGATTTAACGAACGATTAAAAGTCGATTCTCGTATTTTGCATCCTCCCCTTTCGTTTCTGAATTAATAACTCCTTTTTGCTTTTATAAATTCAATTGGATTGAATTAACTATGCTTCTACAAAACAAATTTACTTATTTCATTCAAAAAAGTTTATTTTGTTTTATGATCTAAATTTATTTAAAACAAATTTCAAAAAGGGACTGAAATTTATAAATTTATGATGGCGAGGTTAATGTTTGAAGGTAAAAAGTTTGAGATTTTATATGAATTTTTAATTTATGTAAATGTATTTCTTTTGCTACGAAGTTGTTTGAAACCTAAAATAATTAATTTATTTTGCGAATAGTTCTAGTTTAGTATAAATTCAATAATAATAATAAATCAATAAAAATTAATAACAACTTATAATAAAATTTAAAGTGATACAATTAATAATATTTTTTTTTTCCATCATGACTTTGATTAAAATAAATTTTGTAAATTACAAAATAAATAAGTAAATAAATGATAAACTAATAAAAACAAGTTTTATTATTAAATTACTTTTATTATAAAATTACTTTCATTTGAATGACTTTAAGCAGATTTTAAAGTTATTAAAATGTGTAAAAGTTTTACTCAAAAACTTCCTTTCTTCCAAAATTATAAAATGATTTTAATAATTTTAAATATGTATTCTTTAATTAGT
>NC_092207.1:20386978-20414755 GCF_043381705.1 Parasteatoda tepidariorum
TACATAGTTGTTCATTTACTTTAGGGAACACGCGAAAAATTATACTTTTTCCTTTTGTTTTTATATCAGAATTTTTGCAAGTTGCAATCGCGCAAACTGGCATTTCGATAATAGTTTTAAATTCTTGTAAATTCACTGCAAAAACTGAGGAAAGTCATAGAAAATAACAAATGTCTTAGAATATCTCGCAAAAAGAAATGATCCAATGTTAGTTACAGCTAGTAAGGCCAAACGCTCCGTTCTTGAAGTAAAAGTGCGAGCTTTGCGCCAAAGTGACGTCACTAGAGTGACGTCGGAGGATCGGCGCGGCGAAAGGTACTTCAAAGGAGTGAACCAGCCCTTCTATTCTCTTTAGCCCTGAGCACAGACAGCTTCAATTGGTAAAATGTTGAAAGCAGAAGTTCCTTATAGAGTAGCTGTAGATTGGTGCCATCTGAAGCAATTGTTTCTGAATATGCCAAATATTGAGTTTTACAAATCATTACCAAAAGCTAGTTTCCCAAATATTTCATGCCTAGAAAATCAGGGCTATGCTTGCTTCCTTTTATTTATGTGTGAACAAGTGTTTTCATCTACGAACCTGAGAAAAAATCATTTCAGAAGTAGAATAACAGAGAAACATTTACCCTTGTTCCTTAAAATAAATACATCTTCTTTGGAACCTTAATATAAGGAACTTTTAAAAATTAAATCGCAATTTCATTCATCTCATTAAATATTTACATTCAAAATTGCATACAGTATTTTTTTTATTTAGCCCACTAAATTTTTTTTACTTCGATTTTTGGCCCTCGACCAGAAAAGTTTGCCCATCCTTGACCTAACCGAAACATCTGCTCCTGCACCCCAGATCCCAAGGTCAAGAAAACAGAGATGGACACTTTAGGCCTTGGCCCTCCTTGAGCTGTAGCGTCACTGAGTTTAGTTTAGTTTTTAGAACATTTTTTTATATTTCCAAAGAAAAATATCCGAGTCGTGTTGGCTTAGGGGATAGCTTCGTGCGTAGCGTTTTTAAAAAGTGCTTAAAGGTGCTTATTTTGATTTTTAAGTGTGTTTCTTTGATTGGGTGTTTTTAAAAAGTGCTTAATTTCCTCTTTTCGAAAATGAGATTTTTTTATATACCATATCGATTTTCGCCAACTATAATGCTAACGAAAGCTTTTAACATTGTTCTATTCAACGTTTTCACAATTCATTCAACTACTATCTATTTCGGCTTCCCGTCCCGTCGCTCCAGAGCGCATGAAAGCGCCAATCATTTTGCATGTTTGATTAAATGCTTGCGAGTACACATGTGCGTCTACTGAGTTGGGTTCGGTGAGATTTTTGCAATCTGCTTGTGCAACTCTGCTGCATTTTGCAAGATATTCTCAATTTCAGGCTTCATTTTCCACCCTCTGATATTGAACTGAAAAACCTTTTCATCTCTTTATAATAGCTTATTTAATCTAGACAAGAGTTCTTTGTCAGATATTGGTTATTTTGTCATGATCATGTAAAGTCATTGAAAATTATTTTGCATTTTGTTAATGTATATAGTGCTTAATTTTGAGTGTTTAAATTTAAATATACTTAAAATGTGCTTATTTTTTTGTTGAAAGATTTGGCTACGGACCCTGGAGCGTTCGCTTTCCAATCAGACAAACCAGGTTCGAATCCCAGTGATGGCTGATCGATACGAATTCCGCATCGGGCTCGCACCGACCACAGAACTGACATAAAATATCTTTAGTGGAAGACCGATTATGGGTTATAGTCCTCTTGCCGTTGGGCTAACAGAGAGAGGTTTTCCTCTCCATGTAACGCAAATGAGGCCTAGTTCCATCTAAAAATCCTCCACGAAGGCAAATTTTCCCAATACTTGATCCTTGAGTTCCCTTGTCTTCTGGATTGGGTTCAAAATTGCAAGGCTACGGAGTTGAACATTAGTAGACCTAAACCCACTATTGGATCGGCTGTTCAAGGACGGTTATAAAATAAAACAAAAGTGCCTAAGTCACAGTGGCTCAGGAGATAGAGCGTATGAATCTCAAAGGTGGCTGGTTGGTACGATAGTCTCTTGGACGATAGTCCTGATATAAAAAAAATATCAGTGAAAGATGGATGGTAGGTTTAAATTCTGTTTGCCGTCAGATTAACCATGTGAGGATAACGTGATCTTCTCCATATAGGGCATATACCGGTTAGTTCCGTCAAAAAGCCGACCACGAAAGCTACTTCGTCCCAATCCAGGAATACTCTTGTCATCTGGATTTGATTTCGAATTAGAAGGCTACATAGTTGAGCATTGATTGTCTTAAACTCAGATTTTGGATATGCTGTTCAACGTCGGTTATAAAATGAAATTAGAAAGTAAAAATATTTTAAAAACTAAACACTTCGTAAAGTTTGCAAACCCAAAAATTCTGGCAGTCATAAAGAAGAAAATTAGTTTGAAGGGGAAAAGTTGTTTCCAAGCGTTAAAATAGAAATTTCAGCTCGGAAAGAAAAAAAGAAGAACAAATATTCATAAATAAAAACAAATATCCGTATTTATTGATTCTGAATTTACGCAATTTAAAGCATAAAACAGTGACAAAAATGCATAAAAACAAATATAGAAATATTTTACACTTCTCAACGCAGAAGAAAGATGAAAACTTTTAAAAAATTCCAATTACTCAAATTCAATTTCCTGTATATTTGAAGCTTTTATTACGTTAATTCTTACGTATAAGATATAATATTCTTGCTACAGAGGAAAGTAATATATGTATCCATTTTTATACCCTATATACTGTTGAATTTCGGTTAAATACAAAATTTGTTAAAGAGCTGTATATGTGTGTATTGTGAAATAATTGTTTTTATCTATGTTAATGTTGTTTATATGCAGTTCATATTTATATGTAGCAGTTAAATATTTGTTAGGTAATATTTGAAAATAAGGTTTAACGTAGTTAATGGAGACCTAATTTAAAAATCACTTGAAGGAATGCGGAAGAAGATTATATATATAATAAAAAAATGACGGCTTGCTGCGTTTCTCTTATGAAATTTGCATAAGGTTTATGGTCTTGACCAAAGGTTCAGAATTTAATTACAAAAACCATCAGCAGATGACGCTACGCACTGAGAAAAGTATAAAACTACATAGCAAGAAATTTTAGTGTATTTTAATATCAAAAATCATGTCGACTACTTTACACTAAAGTGGTGCAGTGAAACTCCTCAGATAATATTTAGTTCTTGGTATTTCTCAAGACTACACATAAAGACTACAAAATAATATTTAATTTTTCATGAATATCAGATTATATATATATATGTAACATAAAAAGCTTCTATTAATCTGTTTATGTTATCCTAATTAATTATTTTAATCAAATTCTCTCCTTCTCACTCTTTTAAAAGCCACATCCTGTCCTTAAATCTATTTTTGGCTTAACTATGCATTAATTAAAAGCAGGACATTTTCCCCTTTAATGTTCGTGAGAATCACTCGACCTATTTCATAAACCAATAGTAATTTCTAAGATTTCCCTCTTTTCCCTAAATAGAGACATTTACGGATTTTACTTGGCAAGATTTTCCTTAACATATAGCCAAGGAGCGCAACTTTTCGTGTACACTTTCATGACTGCTTTGCCTAATAATTAATAAATAAATTTTGTACCCTCCTTCCCGGCCTAAGACTGGTTTTAATCCTTCCACTCGGCAACGACGTTATACATATAAATAAATAAATAAAAATTCCGTTGCAAGAGGAAGGATAAAAACTGGTTAAATGCAGAGGAAGAAAACACAAAATTTAGATAATTATTGTTAGAGACAGAAAAATTTTCCAAGCGTCACAAATTCGAAGTGCTCCTCAATAAAAGTTAGGGAAAATCTTGCAAAATAAACTCGGTAATATGTTTCGTCTTAGGGAATAAGGGAAATCTGAGCAATTACACTTGGTCAATTAAATAGGTCGAAGGAAAAATTCTTTCTCACGGTTCAATTAAAGGGAAAAATCAGAAATGTTAATTAATGCATAACTTGAGCCAAAAATAGATTAAAAGGCAGGATGCAAATATTAAAGTGTGAGAAAGAGTGATTAGTTTAGAATGCCGTAACAAAGAAGATTTAGAAAAAGAAATAACATAGAAAGATATATGTTGCAGCTTCTAATGCTGCATATCAAACTATATACGCGTGCGTATGTTTCTGAATATTTGCATCAGTCAGTGAGACATGGAGCTACTATTTAGATTAGACTTCCCTAACCGGTCTAAAAAGGATTCAAATTTCACTTGCAGGGCCGGGATAGCCTGGTCGGTAGGGCGCTGGGCCCATATCCAAGAGGTCGTGATTTCGATCCTCGCCGGCCGAAGACTCCCCGTGTAGTAAATGGTGACTGATGCACGTTAAATCTGTCGAGTCTCAAAGTCCTCCATGTTCCCACAACAAATCAATACCTCTGGGGGTACTGATCCAGGAGTTTCCTTGTCTTCTGGATTGGTTCAAAATTACAAGGCTACGGAGTTGAACGTAAACCCATGAAAATTGAAGTAGTCGTATGAAATTGGGTCGGCTGTTCAACGACGGTTATAAAATAAAAATAAAATTTCACTTGCAAGATTTCACCTTTACGGGCACAAAAGTTATTTAATAAAAATAAACCGAAAACAGATTTTAAATTTAAATAAATTTTCCCGGAAAAAATTGACACAATTTAAAAAACATAGCTTATTTTGCGCGTGCGATAGAATGCTTTGAAATTCCTTTCTGGCATTCTGTTTTTCCTAACATTATTATTTTTCATTCCTTTCCTTCATTTTTTTTTCTTTTCGGAATTGCAGAATTTATGGGAGGAATAAACTTGCATATCTCTTGTATGTCTCTGTCGTATGTTCTTTTGTTTTTTTTTCCTACTTTTTAAAACTTTGAAATTGAAAGCGTTTTTTTTAATAACTATAAGTATTTTCTCACTTCTGATAATAAATGATATAAATTCCATTCGTATAATTTCTGAATATATTAAATAAATATTTTATTATTAGAGAATTATTTATTATATACACATCGCGATAAGTAAAATAGAACAGAAGGATAAATATCTCTAATTTATTTTAAAAGTGACAAAATTGTTTTTTTCCATGCAATTGTATGCCTGAAACATGAAGAATAAATTAATTAAAAAATTCAAAATAAAAAGTAATATTTTTAAAAACCACGTTTTAGTAGTGGAGAATAATAATTAAGAAAAAAATTGAAAAACGAAAAACGTGGGGNAGAATTATTTATTATATACACATCGCGATAAGTAAAATAGAACAGAAGGATAAATAGCTCTACTTTATTTTATAAGTGACAAAATTGTTTTTTTTTCATGCAATTGTATGCCTGAAACATGAAGAATAAATTAATCAAAAAAATTGAGCAACAATAGATATTTTCAGGTAGCTAAATTTTCTAATTTAAAGCGTTACTTTTATATACCAAATTAAACGCCTGTCTGGGGAGGCTATTGATAAAGTCCTAATTATTAAAATCTTATCTTTCTTTCTATCTTAATGGTATAAACAGTGGTTCGATGAACAAGATCTTAGAATATTTTGCTAAATTTCCTTTTAAACATTTTGTTTTTGAATAATATTAATCATTTTTGCCTGTTTTAAATTATTTAGTAGTTAAAAATTCAAACCATTAAAGACTTTTTTCTTCATAAACTAATTTGGTTTATGCTTAAAAAAAAGTCTTCGAAGCAATGCACAAAAAATATATTTTCATAAAAGCTTTCATTTCACTGCTAGAAAAAAATGAAGTGAAATTTTCAGTTATATCTAAAATTCTCTTAAGTTATGTAACCATGTTAAAAAACGAAAGGAAGAAAAAAATGAAGAATGACATATCTTAGAAATAGTCAACGAATTTACTATTGTTGTTTACCACCTAACTTTATTTTTAAATTTCAGACAGTCGGGACTGTTTTTTTTTTCTTACAATTTAAGAAATAAACACTTAAAATTTCTGGATTAAGAGAGAATTTTCTCTGTTATAATTCACTTTATAAACAATTTTTCAGTACACTTTATAAACAGTTTTTCCAATGCGTATTGTTATAATTCATTTTATAAATAGTTATTTCAATCCGTATTGTTATAATTCATTATATAAACAGTTATTTCAATGCGTATTGTTGTACTACACTTTATAAACAGTATTTCCTATGCGTATTGTTATAATTCATTTTATAAGCAGTTATTTCAATGCTTATTGTTATAATTCATTTTATAAACAGTTATTTCAATGCGTATTGTTTCATTTTACAAACAGTTATTTCAATGCGTATTGTTATAATTCATTTTATAAGCAGTTATTTCAATGCGTATTGTTATAATTCATTTTATGGGAAGTTTTTCCAATGCGTATTGTTATAATTCATTTTATAAACAGTTTTAACTTTTGTTTAAACTTTTTTATCATTATTGGAAAAGCAACAAATTTGCAATATAGGTTTTCTGTTTTTGGATGGATTCAATCCAAAGAAATCCACTTCATTATAATGTGTATTATTTTCTTTTTTCAATTCTAAGTCAAAATTATAAATTTTGAACTTATGATAAAGATTAAACATTTTGTAAGAATTAAAATACCTGGTAAAAAAAGAAAAATTGAGTACATTTTATAAACAGTTATTTCAATGCGTATTGTTGTACTACACTTTATAAATAGTATTTCCTATGTTTATTATTGTTATAACTAACTTTATAAACAGTTTTAACTTTTGTTTAAACTTTTTTATCATTATTGGAAAAGCAACAAATTTGCAATATAGGTTTTCTGTATTTGGATGGATTCAATCCAAAGAAATCCACTTCATTATAATGTGTATTACTTTCTTTTTTCTAAGTCAAAATTGTAAATTTTGTTTCTAATATTTCTAAATATTTCTTAGCTTGTCAATTTAAGTATATGAAATAACATTAAATTAAGACTTCGGTTAAATTATAGTATGAAGCTCTGGGGATTGGAATGGCGAGAAAGGGAGACAGACATTCAAATTTTTTAAAGACCCGAAATTAAATAGACTACAAGCAAACTACTATCTCAATCAATTTTTAACAGGCCACGGAGAGTTTGGAGAACACCAATATAAATTATTCCACAAAACTCCAGAATGTAATTACTGTGGTGAATATCAATCTATTGATTACTTGTTAATGAATTGTTCTCAATTCCATCAGATACTCCGGGGCAATCACTTTAATGATATTAGTCAACATCAATGCTATGCTAACCTGACTTGCAGAAATATCATAAAAAAGATTATTAAACAAACTTTAGAGGATGTATTGGGGGACCGTCTTTAATGATCTCGGAACCTGCTCCTTCCAGCTTGGGTGTCTCAATTTTATTGATGGTATAGTTTCGTAACTTTTACTATGTCTTTTATCAACTCTTCTGCTTCTACTTGCTCCAATTTTATTGTAATTACTTTTGTACTATTTAATTGGTTTTAAAAGTACTGTTTTAATATGTAATAATATGTTGTTCGTTTGAAAATTTTGCACGTTAATCTTTTAAATTGTTCTTTTAACTGACACTTTTAATATATTGCTGTTTTAATGTTTTATCACCTTGCATGATTTGTGTTGTTCTGCTCCTGCCATGCTCATGGGTTTGCCATGTCTGATATATATTTTATGTTTGTACTGTTTTCTTGATTTTTATTTTATTTTAATAGACATTTACCCGTATGCCCTAAATAATGGCGGGTCGGTGTAAATTTTTCCATATGAAATAACATTAGTTTAACTGTTCAGATAAAGCCACTTAAAAAGTTCACAACAACCGAGTATTCACAGTATCTCGGATTCATTATAGCTGAGTTAGACAGAAATAATTAAATCTTCATAAATGGTGAAAGATATTGTCGTTAAGAAAACATCAAATTCTGTTGCAACAGTTGGCGATAGAATAAGACGAGATTGATATTTTTATTGACAATAATATTGTCAAATAAATTATGTTAAAATGAATCTCTCAAGAGGGGAATATAGACAAATGATTTTTGATTTACTCATCCAAATATCAAGAAAGTTTACATCATATTTTGCATCACAGAATTTCAAATAACAAGTATACTGAATGTAAGATCCGATCATTAGATCAAAAATTATTCATGGTGGTCCGTTTTTTTTTGGCTGACTATTCACTGGAATGATAAAAACAAGTTAGATTTTCAAAAAGGGTGGAAACGGATTGGGGGAAATCGCGTATCCTTAATATGTTCTATATTAATGCTAAAATGTAATTGTTTTAATTGTTTAAATTATAATTTTTTTTTATTAAATAGTCGAAAGTGTAGTTATGTAGCGCAATTTAAGTGTTATAATATTGTAAGAAAAAGAATTTGATTATTTGCGAAGTAAAGCTTTTAATGGTATAAAAATAAATTTTTTTTAGTGTCAAGCAAAACATGAGTTGGATAGTGTAAATAAGTCATTTTATCTTGCAAAATATCTCTTTATATCCTAAATTAAGTTTTTGCAGTTGAAAATACTTTAATATGCTATGTTTTCTAATATGTTTTCTTGCATGCCTATCGTTTTGCATCCTAAGTTTAAATACTTTATTTCACGTTGTTTAGAAAATTTATTTTTGGCAAAAGTCTATTTTTTATTTTTAAAATATTGATTGGGTTCCTATAACTATTGCTTAGATAAAAGTTACCCAAACTAATGAGCAAATAAATATCAACCATAACTATCTATAGTAACTTCATTCTTAAACACTCCGGGTTCTTTGTTGACAGTTTAGAGTGACTATAATCCTGCTTATGTCTTTTCTTCAAAGAGCGCGAAAATCATTAGCATCCCGGTAAAGCAAATTAATTCCAGACCCTCGGCATTTATTTCAGACGAATTTCGAAGCCAACTTTGTCAGCCAAGTTAAGAAAAGGTTATTATTTTCTGTACCTGTTTAATGATACAGGCTCATTCTTTAAGAAACTGCGTTCTTTAAAGTTCGTTAAAGAGAGCTTAAGAATATGACCCGACTACAATTAGCAACTTTCTTAGAAAGCTCCCTTCATGTAGTACAGCTTGCTTCTAAAATAATTGCCGGGTATTATATTTCATAGCTTTCTCCTTCATTCGAAGAAAGAAAAATCACTCGTGAAGTTTCTTGCTTTGCTAGATGTTGTGAACAGTCTTGCTCGATCGTAAAGTTGTGTAATAAATAAACAACTATTCAGTCTGAAAAAAATATGGAAGTTTTGAAATCTTGGGTGTTTCGTTCTGACAGCTCTTTAGGTACTGGCTACTCAGTTTTGAATCAGAAAATAGGAATGTTCATTTACCTATATCAGGGGTGATTATGCTCCGGAAAAAATCCGGATTTCCGGAATTTTCGCTAACAGTGATCTGAAAGTTTCCGGAGATCGAAGGTCCAGACGTTTCAAAATATCATTTATCACAGAAGCTTCCGGAAGTCAAATTTTCAAAGGTGGAACTTAAAAACACAGTTTATTTTATTTGTTTGTAAGGGAGAGCCAGAGAGATACTTTATAAGCTTATATTCATGATTAATATTCATTTTTTATCAGTAAATAGTTGTTATAATTATAAACTCAAGAAAGAAAGACATATTTGTAAATTTTAATTACTTCTCCAGGTCATCCGAGTTATGTGTAAATGGTATAGGCATGTGTAAAATTCTAAATATATTTTAAGTAAACTAAGAAATATAGGGAAAAAAAACCTTGTTTAAATTTTTTTCAATTTAAACTGTGTTTTGTTTTTTTTTAACTCAAGAAATTTTCCGGAATTTTGACTTGGGCTCACAATCACCCCTGCTATATGGAAAGATTTAAGATGCCAGTTATTTTTTCCTTAAGTCATCGTTGATTAAGACGTTCCAACGTTATAAATATACGAATATCGCCAACTTTAACTAGTGAACAAGCTGACAGACTGAGTTTAAATAAATTTAATTATTAATAATGAATGAAAAGTTAAAGAAAATGAGTATAATAAACGAAATATAATGTTTAATATAAATGAAATAATTATTTTACCAGAACTAGGAGGATCCCTTCACCAAACCCCGTGCATCATTGTTTTTTTTTTTGTTTCTTTAATAGTGGATAAAAAAAGATTATTTTATTTATGAAAAATAAAATTATGATTTTATATAAGAGCACTTTGATATGTTAATCGTAACAAATATAACAATTTATTAAATTTGAGAAATAATCAACTGTTCTTGTAAAAGAATGTAAGGGCGCAATAATGCGACATAATAAAAAGTAATAAACGACAGGCAAGGTTTTAATATGAAACTATTTCTTTTTATCATATAACAGTTCAAATTGGATTCATATTTTTAAAAATTTCTATATAAATATTAAGGTTTACAACTGGCAACATCTAATTTCTCTCATTTTTATTGTATGTATTCTTTTTTGTTTGTTTTGTTTTCGTTATTCTCCTGTTTTTATTATTTCTTTTTGGTCTCTTTTTATTGTATTTATTTGTTTTTTTTTTTGCTTAGTTAAAAGTCAAGTGTGAGCTTATTAAATATACATTCCGACTGAGATAATTTTTTCTACAAAGGATAAATAGTCATTAAAGCAAATAAAGAGAACTTTGGGAAATGCAATTAAATTTAAACAAATTGGAATTAAGAATAAAACCTACGTTATTTTGGTGAGAGAAATAGCTCTTCCAACAGAAATAGCTCTTCCCAGTAAAATAGCTCTTCCAACACCTCAAATTCGAACTAGGTTGCAGCGGCTGCAGATCAAGCCTCATAGATTTTTTTACTACAGGTTTAAAAGGAATTAATTCTGAAACTAATAATTAAATCTTAATTTTTTTCCCAATGTTCAACAGTACAATTTTCTGCTCACTTTCGTAATTTCATTTTTCTAAGTTTTATAGTTTTTGCCCAATAATATATGTAGAGATTATTCTAATCAGGAAAATATCCGGGTTTTTCGCTTGCCGCCATCCGGACATTTCATGAAATACAAGGTCCAGAAGATTCAAGAAATCATGAATCGCATTTATGTATAAAAATTCTTGTATATTTTATTCAAAAATATTAGAACTGGAATTTTTACTTGGCATTTCTTTCATTTGTAAATATTTTTTCTGGTTGAGTAATAAATGTGATTAGAGATAAAAATAAACTTATTATTAATTTAATTAATATATTAATTTAATTAACTTATTAATATTAATTATTTAATAACATAATTATTAATTTAAATTATGCTGTATATAATTTATTTAAAATTTCGTGTTTGATTGGTGATTTAAATTCATCAATGATTTAAATTTATAAAGACATAAATTTTTTGAGATGCGTCATTAATGATTTTACTCAAGAAATTTTCAGGATTTTTGTATGGGGCTCACAATTACCCCTGAATATATATATATATATATACCACAAAACTGAATGCTAGAAAACAGCTGCGGCGCTTACGATATTTTTTAATGTGGCAAGATATATGTTAAGGTTAATTAGGTCCTCGACCCCCCCAAATATGGGTATGCGGGAAAAATTTTCAACTTGTCGCCGTGACAGTCTTCCGCACAGCCGGAGATGGACAGAGAGTATCTGTCACACGCACTGGCCGAGAGACCCGGCGAAGCCCCTCCGTGGCATTTATTTAAAAACAAGAAAAAAACATAGTACTATTTTGGCAACAGCCCGGAGGTTATCGGGCAAAAATACAAAAGTAACAAATTCACCTCTAGAATTAAACGTTTTACATGTATAGCTGTGATTATTCCGACTACAGGATTAACTATGAGGTGAAATTAAACATCTAAAGATTGATGTTTACAATAAAATATATGAAGAAAAAAAAAACTTTTAAATTAAAGTTTATAAATTGTCCAACGGACCCTTATAAATATTTGAAATTTAATAAAATTAACGATATCTAACATGTGAGACCCAGAATTTACCATGTGAGAGCTGTCAAAGTATAAGGGAATTTGTACAAGCGTCATGAAAAATATTTTTGGTCTAACCTCATGACCGAAAACTGGTGGTTTAAAAATTTAAAGTTTAAAATACAGGAAAAATAATAAAAAGATTAAGATTAATATATGTTAAGCAAGCAGTAACCTTTCTGTTGAGAAACAATATTTGACTTTTTTTAAAAGAAAAAAAAATCTATTTTCAATGCATTTATTATACTGTAAAGAAGACCAACTGAAATGTATACAAATGGCGATTACCATTGCAATGGCGATTCTATAATGTACCATTTTTCTTCGAAGTGTTGTGAAAGTTAGCCATAAATCTAAATTTTGCTGATGGTCGAAAGAGACAAGTTCTGCTAAAAATCACCTCTCCTTTGTAGTATTTTTTAGTTTTCTTTTTCGCTGATCAAGCATGGCGGAAGGACAAAAAAAAAATAGATTGCTGATGTTTCCGATGATCTTGTTTTCGTCTAAAAAAGCCATTAAATAGATATGTTTTCAGGCACATTCTACTCTGCTTTTTCGGTTGAAATTTTTCATGATTCATTTTTGTTTTTATAATAGTTTTTTTTATAATGTCAAAATATCTCAGATTCTTTTTTTTAATAAATATTTTAATACGTTCTTTTTTAACAAAATTTTTAAGAAATTACTTTTCCATTGTTTTTTTAACTTTGTTTTCCTTTTCATTCTATATTTTATAAACGAAAGAATTCCACTTTTTTTATTGAAGCTATTTTATTTAAAAAAAAATTTAAACTGTGGAAGACACGAATTAAGGATATCTTTGAAGTATTTTACATATTAAAATCTTATTGTGTCACAAGCCAAACTTTAAATAAAATATTCTAAAAATATAAGTTAGTAAGTTCGAAATGAAAAATATAGTTAAGAGGAAAGCAGCTTTGCTATGTTAATTAAAAATATCACGTTTTAGACCGAAATGGACATCTTGAGGAATCCATTGAAATTGGGTTGTTTAAAAACATCAGCACATTTGATTTAACATTAACACTAGAAAGATTGAAATACCTCTATTGCCTAAAAACAGTCAAAATGACTGCATTGTGAAGGAATAACTAATGTGTAAAGAAATTTTTTTTAAATTAATTTTTAATATTTTTTACATTATTTTCAGTTATCTAACAAGTTATTAGTAAATATCAACAATAAGAATAATTATATGTTGTACAAAAAATTACAAAATTCTAAGTAATTGTGTCGTCATTGTTTCTCTAATTGAAATTAAAAAGCAGTCAAAATGGCTTCCGTGGGCAATCTAGTGTTAAGTAAGTTTTCAAAGTAATAACTTCAATTTGTGAAATCTTAACGAAATTATTTAAACTAAAGACTTCATAAAAAGATTATGATTATGAATGAAAAAAATATAGTACGATACTGAATAAAAAATAATGGTTTGGTTAAAATATTTTGTTTTTTTTTTCTGGCTTAAATACTAATTTTATTAAATAATGCAGCGTTTTAGTATACTTTCTTCATAAGGAAATAATTTTAGTAATAGTTTGTAAGTAGTGCAAAATTAAAAAAAAACATGGTTTCAATTCATTCCTTGCAGAAAATAGAGAGATTTTGCATTCCTCTTGGTCCAGTTAGGTTCTTTCCACAGCTTTCAAAGATCACTACTGCGCAGTCTCCTATTAAACAGACAGGTCAAACTACTTGACACTTGCGTAGTGGTAAAACTAATTGAGGGTAAAAAAGTTAGCATGAGTTTAAAATATTTTTGTAATAAAAATAATAGGATACCATGAATGCTAAAATTTATTTATATTATTATCATTACTTTTTTTTAACGTAAGAAATCCCTTCCTTTGCTTAAGAATTGCCTTCCTTTCTAATGCATTTATTTTCTTGTAATTTAAAAAACTAAGCAAAAAAAATATTTTTTACGCTTAGAACATTTAATCTAAAACGTTTTAAAAGACAAAAAATGTTTTCAGCAAAGTAATCACTACATTTTTAAACGCAAGTGTATCATATTTTTACATCATTTTGATCTTAAATTTACAAGAAAAAAAATTGTTGTTAACCCTTACGGAAAGGAAATAAAAGCAAGGTTTTATAAAAGAATTGCTTCTGACAAAATAGTTTATACGTGAAATAGCATAATATTTTCCTTTTTTTTTTTTTTTAAAAAGACATTCTCAATTATATAATGATTCTAGATCTAGAATTAAAAATTATTTTAAATCAGATGTTAGTAATTTGGGTGAAAATTCATTAAACTTAGGGAATATAATATTCATTTTCTCGCAACATTCTAAGAACACCATCATGCATATCATTTAAGCATTCCAGAAATTCGTATTAAATTCAAGATGAATGCATTTTCCTTCATTCTAAACCTGAGAAAAATTCATCTCACGGAATACTCTTAATACACAAATATTTCGCATCAGTCAAACCTCGAACTGAGATTATTACTATCGTTACAACAAAAATCACCCGATTTGTTTTCTTAATTATCTTACAGTAATGCAAGCAAAAAGACAAACCACCTTTAATNGTAGAAAATAGAGAGATTTTGCATTCCTCTTGGTCCAGTTAGGCTCTTTCCACTGCTTTTAAAGATCACTACTGCGCAGTCTCCTATTAAACAGACATGTCTAACCACTTTACACTTGCGTTGTGGTAAAACTAGTTGAGGGGGAAAAAGTTAGCATGAGTTTAAAATATTTTTGTAATAGGAATAATAGCATGCCATGAATGCTGAAATTTATTTTTATTATTATCATTACTTTTACGTAAGAACTTCGTCGAAATTACGTAAGAAATTCGAAATAGAAATTACGTAAGAAAATGTAGGAAATTCCTTCGACCCCTTCCTTTGCTTAAGAATTGCCTTCCTTTCTAATGCATTTATTTCCTTGTAATTTAAAAAAATAAACAAAAAAATTTTTTTTTACTCTTAGACCATTTAATGTAAGACGTTTTGGAAGACAAAAAAATGTTTTTAGCAAAGTAATCACTACATTTTTAAACACAAGTGAATCATATTTTTACATCATTCTGATCCTTAATTTACAAGAAAAAAAATTATTGTTAACCCGTAACGGAATCGGAAAAAAAAGCAAGGTTTTATAAAGGAATTGTTTCTGACAAAATAGTTTATACGTGAAATAGTACAATATTTTCCTTTTCTTTTTTTTTAAAAAAAAGACATTCTCAATTATATAATGATTCTAGATTTAGAAGGAAAAAATATTTTAAATCAGATATTAGTAATTTGCTTGAAAATACATTAAATTTAGGGAATATAATATTCATTTTCTCGCAACATTCTAAGAACACCATCATGCATATCATTTAAGCATTCCAGAAATTCGTATTAAATTCAAGATGAATGCATTTTCCTTCATTCTAAACCTGAGAAAAATTCATCTCACGGAATACTCTTAATACACAAATATTTCGCATCAGTCAAACCTCGAACTGAGATTATTACTATCGTTACAACAAAAATCACCCGATTTGTTTTCTTAATTATCTTACAGTAATGCAAGCAAAAAGACAAACAACATTTAATGTTGTTCGTATGTGTTTTCGTGTCATGTAATTTAATCTTTCTTTTGTAACCATCACGCAGTAAAATAATTATACAACTAAAAGATATCTTACGTAATGGCTTTGCAAATGTCACCATTTAAGATGTTATTATGAAATCAACCCAAACGCTTACTAATTAAAAAGAAAGAAAGAAATTTGGCGAGAAGCTAATTTCTGAAAAGCTTTGCTTATGAGGTGGTATGATTAATTGGAAATAATTAGTTTTCATCAACAAAAATGACAAAGAACGAAGGATTAATTTTACGTTAGAATGGAAATTTATCGATACAGATATATGTCATAATTAAAGGCAAGCAGAGTACAGGTTGGTAATGTTACATTTAAAAAGTAAAAATTCTCAGAGCGATGGCTTTATTTAAATATCACTGTTGTGTTCACCCCTACAAAAATATATTTCCAATTCACTAATATATAAGACATGTTAACTTGATTTTATGATGGGGTACCTTTTCATAGATGAAGGTTGACATGGTCGATAACTACTGGTGACCTGGACGTGATGTGAACACGCCTACCTTGGCAGAAACGCCCCTACGATTTATAACACGCCTACTTCGAATCATGGTCCACATTGAACAGCTGACTTGCTACTTGTGACTGCGACATTGTCCTCCTCATGCTGTTGCTTCTCAGTCTCGATCACACACAACGTACACACTCGACTACTAAAGCAATACCTCCTAGAGAGGAATCAAGCCCCACAACGGGTTACTATAGGCGATGATGACATAGTAGAGTTAGGCCCAGAGGGAAACCAGTCAGGGTAGCTATTTTTACGAAAAACTCCGAATCTGATCAAACGAGCCAGTGGCGATATTCTGAAGTATTATTACCTGTGTCGGCATTCAGCCAATTGGCGAATATTTTTGATTTGAATTTGTAAACAACCGTGTGTGTTCTGGTGTCAACGTTCTTCGTAAAATTTATATTTATTCAACAAATGTTGTAAATGTCAGCATTAATTTAATTCTTAGTGTTATGGATAATTGCCAATGAGTGCTGTGTACCAAACTGCAGAGGATTTTACAAAGTTGATGGTACAAAAGCATTAAATTTTGGATTTCCCAATACGTAAGAAATGGCTTGCCGCCATGCCAAGAGATTTTGAAGTTGCAAAGAATTCTAAAGTGAGTAATATTTGTTTTTATTTTTAAAAATTTAATTATGCTTCTTTATTATATTTTTACTAAGAGTAAATTATTTTAAATTGTGGATNACTAAAGGCAGCACAGGAGCGACCACGACCTTGAACTTAATACAGCTCTCAAGATCAGCACTCAAAAAGTACGTTGATCTTAATACAGCTCTCCCGCTTTCTCATAAAACAGCAATGAATCAACCAGTGGTATGCGTTCATCGAATGCTATCGCAGATATAATTCTGGTAGGGGAGTACTGTAGTGTATCTACTGCTACTAAAATATAATTCCAATTCACTAGTATATAAGACATGTGGGGATACCTTTTCATAGTTGAAGGTTGACATGGTAGATAACTACTCTACCCACAATCACAAAGAAACTCATGATGCATATTAACGTAATTCAGCAGTACTTTTGAATGCTATAAAATACAAGATAATTTTCACAATTATATAGAAACAACATTATCAGATACGTTAAGTTTTGTACCATGTGATTTTGCCTCTTAGTTTGTTCCACCGTAGATGCATTTTGTGATGTGCTAATCTGAACTGTTACCCCAGGGGATCGTAAGGCACAGTTTCCAGTAGATCACTGAAGTCAAGTATCACTGTCAAGTCAGTGAACTGGTGAATGACCACTTTTAATAGCCTGCAACGGGACGGAGGATTTGAGGTATGGGTTCTCGTTAAAGAGTTCTATTGTAAAGTACTCGACTTCGCCAGAGATGCCAACTTGCTCCGGACAGCAAATATATATTTCAAAGTGGTAGCTTATCAATTGTGATTCTTGGTTTAATAAATTCAATTTAGTAGATTTTTTCCACCACCATTTCTAAATAATTCGTAGGCTTATATAACTCACCACTTTATAGTACTTAGGTCATGCTATACCTTTAAAAAGCAAGCAAAAATAGTCAAATATTTTCAGAATTTACTTTGTAGTTATTTACCGTTTTTTTTAATTATTTTGGCGTGTTCGGAGCAGTTGGCATCTCTGCTTCGCACGGATGTCGTTGGGCTACCAAAACAGGGGAGCCATCCCTTTTGCAGAGGATCAAAATTTTGATATGTCTTAATCATCATCAGGTACCGTACCATGAGCTTCTGGGAATGACGTCACTGTCAAACAGAAGTTGCTTTTCAGCCACACAACAACGGAGAAGCAGTTTCTTGGCCGATCTCAACTACTAAGAGTGCATGAAATGCTGATTGTTGATGAATAAATACAATATTGCTCTTGTTAGTTTGTTCGATTATACAGAAAAAAATGCCTAAAAGAAGGACATTTGATTCATAACAGACATAATTTGTTTCATGATTACGTATGAACAAAACGAAACTTATAAAATTAGCCTAGACTTATAGAATTCTATGGAATAATTCAGTAGAACTAACTTATAGAATTAACCTAGGCTTAAGAGACAAATTATTCTCTCATTTTGTGAGAACTGTTAAAAATTCCAAATGAAGTGAAAGTGAAGTTCCCTGATTAAAACTTAAAACGTCACGTATTCACTATTAATGGACTTTTGATTTAACAGAATTTTAACTTCATTCGGAGTAGTAAAATCGGCATATGGTTAGATAGCAAAACATAATTAAGTAGTATTTGTTACGAGCAATGTATTATATACATGATAAAAAAAAGCGAATAAAAATTTAAAAGATTAGAGTTTTAAGATCAAAAACGTTTTGAAATACAATAAAGAAGTAACGATCAATTTATTTTTTCTTTTATGTGTTATTATTTTATCATTAAACTGAAAATGGAATCTTCTACTTATAGTGTTACAAGTATTGCGTACATAAACTGATTTTACAGAATTCACGAGAATTTTTTTTTAAAAAAAACAAACAAGAAATTAATTAAGTTTCATGCGAACATATTTACTTAACAATCGCGTCAAAAATGTATAGACACATAATTGTAATTATTTTGCTGTTGCTGGCTTATTGTATTTTCCAAATGATCAAAGCGTTCAATCATTTCAATAATGCAAAAAGTAATGTAAAAATAAAAAAGGTATAATAATGAACTTTTTTACGTTCAATTAATTAATCTTTTAAAGACCAACCAATATGTAAAAATTGCTACTGTTGCCTGAAAAAAGTTGCTTTTGCTAATAATTGCTGATTTAAAAGCAAGTATAATTAAATATTTTAGCTGCGTCATTATATATATATAAACTTTTAATAAAAAACATTAAAGTATTCGCTATTAAGTATTTTTTTTAGTTTGAAAATAGCAAGAGGAGTAAAAATCAATAGATAGCCGAAAATATTAAATAAATAACATAAGTTCATTTCGTATTCTTGAACATTTATCTGATTTCGTTTCATTCGGAACAATAGGTATCAAATTTTGAAAAATTGTCTGATTGGCTTAAGTTTTGGCCAGGTGGCCGAGCGACAGGGTTGGAAGGTTTTTGACATGTGACAGTTTTTGACGGTTTAAACCAAGGTTTAAACCGTCACGTCAAAAACCTCACTGTCAAAAATATCGAAAATGTCAAAAACCTATATTTATATGNGTTCATGGGTGCTCACTGGGTAGCGATAAATAAGCAATACTTCCTGCATCTTCCGAGGTGAGGAACAAAAGTTCAGTGCTAGCTGTTTTGGCAACGCCTCTATCTTCAGTTCTGATTCCTAGCGAGTGTCCGTAGTACGGAATTGAAAGTTTGTGGAACCAAACGTCCCCATTTTTTTCCAGCCAAGAATTTTGCTTCATTCCGGGTAGCTCATGGCAGCCGACTTACCAAGACTGCAACTAAAATACAACTGGAGCGGAAATTCATTCGTGAAGTATTTCGACCTCCATGCATAGCTATAATACGGCTACTATTGATGACGTAATATTTTGACGTCAACATGGGACCAAAATGAAGCATTTAATTATCACAGTAAATCACCACGTGATGAAGGTGATATTCACGTTTCAACTTAGTCACATGGTGACTCTTGAGATGTAAATACGTCGGAATTTCGTCCTGTTGAAACGTGAACGTTACGTCACAGTTTGTTCTCACAGTGACACTTTTAAGACGTAAATATATCAGTAACATCACACCATGACGCTGTTGAGACGGTAATATGTCACAGTTTCGTCGCACTATGACGTTACGGCGAGAATTAAATATCTCAATGTGTTCTCACATTGATGTCTAAATCTTACATCACCAAATGCAAACATAGTAACATTTTAGACCATTAACGTCGAAAGTCATATGTAATAGACGACGTTCTGGAAAACAGCCCTGCAGCCCTCCCAGATAGCACCTTTACCATATTACAACAGGTGTCCCAGATCGTCGCCAATAGCTTCTGTGCAGCTCCTGTATGACGTATAGTACTACTGCGTTTCTTTATCACTTTTTAATTTCCACATTTTTTTTAAAATTTTGAAATCAAATCAGCTTTTTGCGGTTTACTCTGTATGTAGACTTATGTGCTTTCATAAAGTACAGCATATAAGACGTTATCAAGTTGAAGAACAGCACAAGATGGAGATTTACATCACAAAGATACACCCAGTGAACGGTGGGATTTGAATCATATTTAAAACTTCTCTTTTTACTCTTAACTTTTTATACATTTCATTTATTTATTTTTGTTTTACATACGTATACTAACTTTAGAGTCTTTGTCAAGTTGAAGAATCGTTGAACAAAGTTATAGAAATCTAGCATAGAGACGCAAGCATGCTATCAGCAGTATTCGAACCCTTTATCTACACACTTCAGGGTGTTTGGTGTAATGACTATAACTCTCGGCCCAGGAAATCTCACAAGGTACGTATCGTTTTTAAAAAGTGCTGAAGGGAGCTTATTTTTGATTTTCGTTTTTTTACAAGCATTTAAAGGTGTTTTTTTCATTGGGTGTTTTTAAAAGTGCTTAATTTTCCCTTTTCGAAAGTGATACTTTTTGCCACGTATCCGCGCTTTTCGCATTCTATTATTCAACGTTTTCACAATTCATTCAACCCAATCCGTTTCGGCGTACTAACGGTCCATAGCATATGAAAGCGCTAATCATTTAACATGTTTGAAATACTTGCTAATCCGTCTGCTGAGCTGGATTCGGTGAGATTCTTCCACTCTCATGTGCAACTCTGCTGCATTTTGCTAGATTATCTCAATTTCAGGCTTCATTTTCGACCCTCAGGTATCAAATCGAAAAAACTCTCTATATTTTGACGGTGGCTAATATAATCAAGAAAAGAGTTCATTGTTACAAACTAGTTGTTTTACCATGTTCATGTAAAGTCTTTGAAAATTATTTTACATTTTATTAATTTATATGGCACTTAAAAATATTTTGAATACTTGAAAAGTACTTTAAATTGCTTATTTTTTGTTGAAAGATTTGACAACGCACCCTGTCTCAAATACTTGATTGATACTTTTTTCCAAACCGATTGTCACTCGACATTGAAGTATCAGTAGGACAGATTTTTTGGCTACTCTTTGAGGAGCACCATATTAGGTGGGCCAACGTTGCTCCCGCAGTGAGGACAGATACTACAGAGAATGAAAGCCATGCCTTGTCCGGGATTCGAACCTAGGATTTTCACAATATGAGGTCAGCTCCCTGACCACTGCGCACACTGTCCGGTAGTCGCATGTTTGATTTTTTTTTAATTATTAAAATTTGAGTACAAATCAAAAGTAAGTGCGACTAGTTCATATCGTAATATCTGTAACTTGTAAGTATTTACTCGTAAATTTTAATCTTGGACACTAGAGATTGTCTAACTTACGAGATTTGTTTAAGCTTATTTTTGTACATAATGTTTTTTTATGCAACATAAATGTTTAGTATAAAACAAAGTGATGTAATAAATTAAGAAATTTTCTTGTCAAATTTTATGTTTATAAATGTTTTCTATTTATAATCCATTTTTATTTTCATTTTAAATAATTATTTCATTAACTGTTCCTGTGAATATGACATGTAATTGGCTCAAAAAAGGGAATAATATGTTTGAATACTATATAATTTTTCTATAAGTTATAGTAATAGCTCATTTACGTGGCTCTACAGCTGCACAATGGGCTATTGGCGACAGTCTGGGAAGCATCCCAGAGGATTATCCGAAGACATGCCGTCACTATTTTGATCCTCTAGAAAGGGATACTTTTTTGGTGGAGCTAACCCGAATTTGAGAGGAAAACCACTGTTAGCCTGACAGCAAAGGGACTCTATCCCATGATCCGTCTACCACTGAGGATATTTTACGTGAGCACTGTGGTCGGATGCGGAATTCGAATTGACAAGCCTTTGCTGAGATTCGAACCCGGTTCACCTCATTAGGAAGGCCAACGCTCTGTCCTATGACTCTTTGGAAGAATGGGCTTAAACTTTAATTTATTTAAACTTTAATATATGTTTTTCTGCATATTTGTTTCTAGCACGTTTTAACTTAAGCACTAAAACTATGAGTTTAACGAACTTTAAAGATGTTTATTTGTTTCAATTGGTTTCGTCTTCTATTTTTTTTTTAAATATTTTATATCAATGCTGTTTCCATTATATCAATGCTGTTGCCATCAAGTTTTTAACTAAAGCTTTTATCAATGAAATTTCGTATTTTTATTACTGCGCCTGAAATACCTAACATGCCGGATAGAGGGGAATATCACCCCTTGACAATCTCTTTACAAATCACCCCTTGACAATCACTCCTTATAAATCACCCCTTTAAATTTGCAAACTACTGGAAAAATAACGATACAAGTCACTGCCACTGTTCTCGAGTTTTTAGTGATAATACATTCAGAGAAAAAAGAAGATTAAAAACTTAATGTAATGTGAAAACAAATTGTCCAGAGAATGTTTTATATGAGAAATTCTGTTGAGAAAATATACGATGTCCATGTCGACAATTTCTGGGCATTCTGTGTGTGCGTGTATCTCATAAAAATTCTGGAAAATTGAAAAATGTTTGTCTGAAAAGAAAAACTAAAAACAGGTGTAAAAATATCTTTGAAAAAGAACGACTTTTACAAATGTTGATCCAAGCCTTTCATATGGCTCGTAAAGTAAAAGGTAAGAAAGTTCTACACTTAATTTTTTTTACCAATTTCAACAATTAAAAAAATGCAGCCATATATAGAAATTTTTTTGAAATTTATGACAATCTATGATAATTTTAAAGTAAATAACTGACAAAAATGACTTTTTATTGGTATTTCAAAGCTGATTTTTTATTCAAACGTTTACTTTTTTTATACTTTAAATTAGAACTTATTTACTTCACAAGATACGGTTCTTATATGCTCAAATTTATTCAGTGTGATTTGCTACGACAAGTTTGTCTTGAGTCATCGAAATTTTATTCTTTTTTTCAATTTATTAACACGTTCACCCCGGGGTGACCCACCGGTGGGTCGCGCTAGATTGTCTCATCTTGGCAGTGCACCGGAGTAAAAACATGTAACAATAAACTTCATTTTTTAGTTTTTTTCCGGGAATAATAAAAATCCATAACTACCAATTGTTTGTAACGGATGCAATTTTTATATTGAATTGCTTCTTCGCCGTGTTAAATTTCCTTACAGTGAATTGTTATTGTTGAGAATAGATTAACTCCTCCCGAATATTATCTAATATTGAAATAGTTCTTCTACCAGTATTTTCACTTTTCCCGGCGTGAACGTGTTAATCAAATTTTGTTTTTTGTACGATATTTAAAATACGCTTTTTAGAAGAAATGCTTGAAATAAAATATCTTTGCTAATCATTATCTTTCTGTGCAATTAACCGAATTTATGTAATTTTGAATGATTTAAAACCTTTCTTTTAAAATTTATCTTTTGTTATATTTTTTTTCAAGAATTGCACACAATTTCAGATTTTAAATATTAATCGTTATATAGAATAGTTATTTGTCGTTTAAAGCAGTTAAAAAGAGCTATTTATTGCGTATGTTGAAATTATCTTATCTTTATTGTGGCAAAGTTTTTGTAACCTAACAGAATATATTATCCATGATGGTAATTACTTACGGAATTAAGAAAATAATTGTGAATTTAATTAAATTTAATTTTATAACAAATATGAGTTTCAGTATTTATAAAATATATTTCCTTCTGTACTAAAATGATTGTTTGACTTAAAATATAAGAATATAGTGATTAACAGATATTAGATTTCTATCATTACCCCGATGATTATTCGATTTCAAATTATTATTTGCACTAAAATGATTGTCCTAGATTTGAATTTATTTTATCTAAAGCATCTTTTCAATTTATGATTTTTAGATGCGTCGAAATAATTGTCTCTTTTTTTTCAAAACTGCGTGAATAAAGGGTTTTGTTACCAACGAAAAAATAATAAATATTACACCTACTCTGAAATTTATTTCTCCCATCTTGTTAAAATCGAAGCCTCAGTTTTGCTGCCCGCGTTTAGACAGCTTGCTTTTTGGGTTGCGAAAGTAAAAGAAAAAAAAAAAAGAATACGTGAACATAATTTCCGTTTATTTTAAGATTTTGGTTTTCAATTCGTAAAATTCTAAATTCAATAATGTAAGAAGAGGGAATTTCTAAATCAAACAATCATTTCGGTATAGAGAGAGATGTTGAGATACTTTCAAGAACTGAAGCTAAGTTATTTTGATTCGTAAAATATTAAAAGTCAAGAATATTTAGGGTGCACAACGTAACGTGTCCTGCATTTGGACCATGACTAAGATGTGATAGAACAAATAAGAATAAAGTAAAAGGCAATAATACTAATAACTAAGAGTAAGTGTGGCTTAAGAGGCTGATCACTCACTTCTCATCAAGGTTATTTAGGTTCGAATCTCGAGGATGGTTGATTAATTTGTATACAGCTCGGAGCTCACACCAATAGAATGCTGTCGCAAAATGTTCTTAGAACAGTTATACCGTGGGTTATAATTCCCTGGTTATCAGGTTAACCGTGGAAGATTTTTTTCGAAGAACGTTAATGCGAGATAATGTAACCATGTATGACTAAGTTTGATCTACCGCTCTATATTTTATGAATGGCCTTGAACAGCCGAGCCGATTCAGTTTACTGTTATCAATGTTCAACTACTTAGCCTTGTAATTTTAAACCCTATCCGAAGACAAGGTAACTCATGGATCAAGCATTGGGACAAACTAGGAGGACTTTCTGATAGAACTAACCTGCATTAGCGTTGCATTATCCTTAAGTGCTAATCCGCATTTATGAGAGAAAAAACACGCAAACTTAACAGAGTTAGACAGCAAAAGGATTCGAACTTATGATCATTCTATCACTGACGACATTTTACGTCAGCTTAGTAGACGGGCGAGCCAAGAGCAGAATTCGCTACAACGCCATCGCTGGGATACGAACCTGGGTCACCACATTGGGAGGCTAACGTTGTATCTCCTGAACCATCCGCGGCTCCACTGCGGAGTTTCTTTGTCTTATGTGTTGAGTCCAACATTTAAAAGACTATGAAATAGTGCACATTAGCTATATGAATCAACTGACGCTGATAATACTAATATTAAAATGAGGTGATGTGATAAAACATTGTTAAAATTTTGTTTGTTTGAACTATTCTTTTCAAGTTTTAGATGAAATTTCTAAGCAGCTAATACTACTACTTCTAAGACCAAAACCTACAATGGCAACCACTATATTCATTAATTATTGATGCATGTCAGTTACTTAAAATTAAAAGGAGAATATAAACTAAAATATTTTCGGCATTTTTTTCTTCTCTACTTTATATAATGCCTAGGTATAAATCAGATAGATCGGATAGTTTGTGGGGGGAGGGAGGAATGCCTATCGGAAATCAATTCTCGCCTCGATGTATGATCTGACATTTTATCTATCAGTTGGAGTGAAGGAAAAAAATTCCAAGATGCTCACTTGCAAGTATCTTTTTATCCATATTTCGCTTTTACTTGGATAGCATTGCCTTGACTGATAAAGGATGATAAATTCACTAAATTTATCCGCCTCTTCCTTTTTTTTATGGATTTGCGCGGAAATATAAATTTCATGACTTTGACAAAAAATGGATAATGCTCATATACTCGCAAAGAATTCCCTTTTTTTTGCTACTTGAGTTTATGTTTACATAAAGAAATACTTTTTTTTCAGTATGATAACATTGCGTACAAAACGATATTTATTTAAAAAAAGTCCTTAAGTTTTGCAATTTTTCTGTTGTATAATGCCTCTTAGTGTAGTGAGTTATTATGGTGCAGCAGCTCTTCGAATAAGGTGTTGAAAAACAACAAAAAAATTGAGCGGAGAATTATTGTATTTCAAGTTAACATCAAATCAAGATTTCGAATACATTTATCTAATCGTTATCTTAGCTATATTTAAACGTCAACAACGGAAAATTCTCTGAACCAAACTCACCTCGCAATCACACCATTTGGGAATTATTTTCATTTTCTCAATGAATAATTTCAGCGTACTTTGAATATAGTCCGTAGAATTTACAATCGAATGCGAAATTTCATTAGTTTGTTGTTTTACACTCTTGGAAACAACTAATTAGCCGTTGCCATCGTATTTTCTTAGCTGTGAAATAACGATAATTATATATATTTTAAATTTTTTATAATCTGCGAATTGCAGTGAAGAATTTTATAATATTTAGTTTCTGTCCGCATTTGTTTTGATACGCTTAATTCAAGTTTGTCTATTCTCTCAGTGTAATTTGTATGTTTCATTTACAAACTAATTTTATTTTAAGAATTATAGAGTTAGCAAATTTTATTTATTGCTGCAACTGTATCGTAAAAAAGCATTACTGACTCTTAGATCTTATATATCTAGATAGATCTTATATATATTATAAATCTTAGTGTTACTGTATACATAAAATGGTGACAACTACTTTACACCAAAAAAATTAAAAAAAAGAAGCATTTCTGTTTATTTTTTACAACGCTTAACATCAATGAATTATCTGTACTGCTTTATCATATCACTTTGGTATCAAGATGAATGCGAACGAATTGCCACGACCACCTCATACTAAAGGTTTGGTGTCGTTTGTTGCCACCACCACCTCATACTAAAGGCTTGGTGTCGTCTGTTCGAACTGAACACTAATGATGTTCTCAGAGTGGGATTCGCGCATAGTTGGGGAGTGTGGTTAGAAGGTCAGTGATTTTATTTTATAACCGTCGTTGAGCAGTCGACCCAATTTTTTGGTTTACGACTACTAATGTTCAACTCCGTCGCCTTGTAATTTTGAACCCAATCCAGAAGAGAAAGGAGCTCCTGGATCAAGTATTGGTAAAAAATTTGCCTTCGTGAAGGACTTTTTGATGGAACTAACCCGCATTTGCTTTGCATGGAGAGGGATACCACGCAAACCTAGCGCCGTTAGCCTAACGGCAAGGGGACTCCGATCCATGATCCGTCTACCACTGAGGGTATTTTACGTCAGCATGGTGTTCAGTACAAGCTGGATGCAAAATTCCTTTCGACCAGCCATGGCCGGTATTCGGACCCGGTTTACCTCATTGGAAGGCGAACGCACTGACCTCCTAGCCACCACGGCTCGAGGTCGGTGATAGTACCATCATTTAATCTTCAATTGTGGTATCGCAGTTTTTGATCGTTCTCTTTCGATCACAATGAATCCCAGATCATCGCCAATAGTCTATTCTAGAATTGCTTTAGTGTGATGCGTTAACAACAAAAATATTTGGGCAATAAAATGTTGCCAACGAATATAATTTGTCAGCAGACTGTTTTAAAAACAGCCTGCCACTCTTAAGAACTTCTCAAATTACTTAATAGTTAGTAGTAGTTAGCTTATTTGAATTAACTCTTTTAAATCGATCGTTAGGATTACCATTTAGTTTAGTTTGTGAAGATCTGATCATTAGAACAAAAGTTATTTTAAGCTTATATATATATATATATATATATGTAACATAAAAAGCTTCAATTAATCTTTTTATGTTAGTTTCTCTGCTATAAAACTTCTTCCTAATTAATTATTCTATTTGAAATACTTTCTCACACTTTTAAAAGCCACATCCTGTTCTTAAATCTATTTTTGGCTCAACTATGCATTTAATTAAGAGCAGGACAT
>NC_092207.1:20415478-20428878 GCF_043381705.1 Parasteatoda tepidariorum
TAAACAAACTTTGTATATATATATATATATATATATATATATATATATTTGCACATTGAACAATTTCAATATCAATTTTAACAACTTATTAACTGAATTTTTTTTAATTGAATTGAATACGGAAAAGCTCCATGAAACTTTAATTAATACATTTATATTACAGAATATATTTTCAGGGGAATATCAATTCTATTGTACTGTAATAAACCAGTATTATCACTTGATGAGCTGATTTACGAGACAAAATGTTTCAACAGACAATTCCTGATGCACTCTTTCACCAAATTGTCACGTATATCAAAAATCGATTGACTCTCACTTAACTGATTAGTCGTGTGATGAAAAGGAAACATTAATTTTTGATGTAGAACATAACTTTATTAAAATTAAATCCCATACATTCAACAAACAGTGTTTTCTGGATTGATACAAAAAATACTTTAACAATAACATTATTTTATAATTGCTTGTCTATAATGCGGTTTTTAGGATTTTTGTACCGAAAAATAATTAATACGGATTTAAAAAAGACGTAAACGTAAAGAAGAAACGCTTTCGTATTGCATTTGTTGCTAATTGCTATAAATACTTTTAACTATGGTGAATTTTAAGAAACTACAAAAGAAATGTTTTAATTTTTCATATTTAATTTTTATCTGAATTAGAAAAATTACGAGTTCTTATTAATGAATGCGTAAGAATCTCTTTGGTTTTAACATAAACTTTTAACTGTATATGGTATAGCATCACTGAGAAACCAAACTGATATTTAAGAAATAATTATTCATTATATTTTAAATCTATTTCGATAAAAACAACTGATTCGAATTGATATAAATCAATAAGTGATTCGAATCAGTAAGTAATGATTCGAATCATCAAAGTGAATTGATTCGAATCATCAAAGTGAATTGATTCGATTCGAATCATCAAAGTGAATTGATTCGAATCACTTAAATGATTCGTTTTGCACAACTCTACTATACTCATATATTGTATGTTTGCATTTTCTCTCGACTACCCTCTGCGAACTCTACTAAACTCATATATTCTGTGTTTGCATTTTATCTCTTATCACTATTGTCACTATTATCACTAATTGTCTCTCTTATCACTAATTGTCACTCTTATCATTAATTGTCACTCTTATCACTAATTGCTCCTTTTAAAATATTACAACACCACGTAAACTTTATACCGAGAAGATTAATGAAAGAAAATTATTCACGATTAACGTCAGAAATACAATATATTATCTGCTAGTAAGTATCAACTCTATCACTATAATCACCAAACATGTTGGCAAAGTTATTTTATAATTGCCCACATATTTGCTGCTAATAAATTCTTATCACGTTTATTTTTATGTACTATTTTTTCTTCTGAACTTGAGACGAATAGTTTCAAAAATCAATAAGTTTGAACATCAAGAAGAGTCGATGAGTAAATTTTAAAATCAGCTACCGAATCTTTCTCAGAGCAAAAAAATTCCACTTTTTTTTCTTCTTTTTGATATTCATTATCGGCCTTTTTGTCCGGAACTTTTACCCAATTTCACAGCATCGACAAAAGCCTTTGACCGAGAAAGAAGATTAAAGCTAACGGAAACAAATTCAAAGTATTTTAAAATTTTCTTTTCTTCACAATTTTTTTTTTATGAAACTGTTCGGTCTGCTTCACTGCTTTCGATTGGCTGACGTTTAAACTGTAAAAAAAAGTGACTTGACTTTTTAAAGAAAACGAAACTTTTTAATTTTGAAAGACATACTAAATAGTTTTTTTTCCATTAAACTCTGGAATAATTAATAAATTTAAACATACTTGAAATATAAATGCATTAAAAAGCA
This sequence comes from Parasteatoda tepidariorum, assembly GCF_043381705.1. Classification (NCBI taxonomy): domain Eukaryota; kingdom Metazoa; phylum Arthropoda; class Arachnida; order Araneae; family Theridiidae; genus Parasteatoda; species Parasteatoda tepidariorum. The sequence continues at coordinate 20,417,326 of NC_092207.1, forward strand.
GTTTTTATAATTTACTTTTCTATTCTAAAAACAATGTTGCGTATGTATGCTTTTATTTCTGGATTCATGGTAATAACGTAAACATAGTGAGTAGCGTTTTTTAAAAAGTGCTTAAAGGTACTTATTTTCGTTTTCATTAAAAGGTGCTTTTTTATTGGGTGTTCTTAAAAAGAGTTTAATATTCTCTTTTCGAAAGTGAGAATTTTTTCTTTACCATGTCGGTTTTCGCCATGTTATTATGCAAAAGCGTGCTTTTCACATTCCATGTTTTAACAATTCATTCGACAACAATTCATTTTCACTTACATTCGGACAGTAGCGTTTAAACGCGCCAATCATTTTACGTGTTTGATGAAATACTTTGGATTCCGCAGATGCGTCTACTGAGCTGGGTTCGGTGAGATTATTGCACTCGCATGTGCATCTTTGCTGCATTTTGCAATATATTCTCAATTTCATTCTTCATTTTCCACCCTCTGATATCGAACCGAAAAATCTCTTCGTCATTTTATAATAGCTAATTTAATCAAGACAAGAGTTCTTTGTCAGAAATCGGTTATTTTATCATGATCATGTAAAGTCTTTGAAAAATATTTTGCCTTTTGTTAATGTATATAGTGCTTACAAATATTTTTTGAGAACTTAAAAAGTACTTAAAAGGTGCTATGCACCCTGATAAACTCAAATACTATACTTCCGTACCAAAGAAAAATCGATGTAAGCTACAAAAAAATTCAAAATTGAGGTTTTTATATGTTTGGCTTATTACCAAAGATTTTTTTTTTCAAAACAAAATTTTGTTTTATCAGATTTTTGAAATTCTATTTTAGCATTCACAACATTAGCAATAGAACGAAAATAGTTATCAAGCCACACTTTTCCACCACAATTTTTTTTCTCGGTTTTTCAACAGTATAAAAGTTCTCCTTTTCAAGTTCAATCTTTTTTGAACTTCAATTAAATGTTTTCGTAAATCAAATTACAGCATCGTATTTAAACTGTATTTGATTGTATCCGATTAGATTTATTCTTCATATTTGTTTTCTTGCTGCTTTGGGAACTTTACTAACTTTGAATAGCTTAGTTAATACAGTTGACGTGATGTTATGTTTCATCTTTACATCTGGACATCTTGGTAATGCACTACATCCCCCCCCCCCCAAAAAAAAACGATTTGTTTAATCTTGTTAATGTAATAAAACTGGAAAAATGCAATAACTTGCATTGATTATCACGTTATTCAGAAAATGTGAAAGATCAATCTTAGTTCATAATGTAACACTGTTGGTTTTCATTGTTTAAAAATGTATAAAATGGAACAGATTCAGTTTTTCGTGTCAATTTTCAAGTTGTTTTTGTTGAATAACTTTGTTGAACGACTTGAACTCAGGAATCTTGGTAAAGCGATTGATTTCTGTTATGATACACTTTAAACATTTTCGGCTATGTATCCCTTTATTGTGCTGCTGCTCTAGGCATGAAGACAAGGCTTGGCATTGATCACACATGGTAACCGGAAGGTGACGTAATTTAAAGCGGAAATCGCTGAGTATATCACAGTAACATAAAATGGAATTTCTGCAGAACAACGAAAATTATAGCCAGAACAAGGGGCCCCCGATTCTACACTAGAGCCAAAAAATCATGCCTGATGAAGTTGGTGAAACTTTGCTTACTTGTAGTTTGGGACGAGGCAGTTTTTTTTTTGTCTGATGGGGGGGGGGAAGGATAGCAAAAACGAGTGTTTTTCCCCCAGAAAAAATGTAAACACTAAGACAAATATAAAACGAGTGAGCTTAGTAGCTCAGACAATAGTAAGACTAAGGTAAGTCTGACACGTCTCTCGCACAACAGTAAAACTGAAACAAATCACTCAGAACGTAATAAGTCTTAGACACTAATTCATTAATTATTACACTAATATATAAATTATTTTTACAAAACAAACATCCCTTTTTTATTGTTTTCCTTTGTTTTTGTCTTATATTGTGGGTTCTATGTACTTGCTGTTGTTGTTGTAGTTCATTTACGTCTCACTAGAGCTGCCCAATGAGCTATTGGCGACGGTCCGGGAAACATCCTTGAGGATGATCCGAAGACATGCCATCACAATTTTGATCCTCTGCAGAGGGGATGGCACCCGAGCTTCAGTAGCCCGACGACCTGCAACTGCACTTTACGGTAGAACAGTTTAACGAGGACCAATACCGTACACCCTCGGTCCCTACTCAGACTGATCCAAGTGGTCACCTACTCGCACACTGACCACAGCCAGTGATGCTTGACTTCGTTCTATGTACTTGCAGCTTATGTGTAATTGACGAAACTTAATCTTAAAATTTTTTGTATATTTTTTCATAGTTTTCTTTTAAAATAGTTTAAAATCAGCCTATAATTTAATAAATACATTTAATGCATACATTTAATATATATATAGAGAGAGAGTGAGAAATGTACTCATACAATTTCAATATCAATATTTTCTGATATTTCTAATTAAGTAGAATATTTCCATTGTAACAAAAAATTGAGTAACTGCACTAAAGATAAAATCTTTGTCGGAACAAAACTTTCAAGAATTATTGACTTCCAAAGCCTCGAGGTTTTTTGTTCCACCTGCTACAGTTACAGTTGTAGAATTGTTTTATAAGCTCCCCAAAAATAGAGTTCAAATATTTGTTAATAGAATTTTATTCTTAAATCCTTCGCAATAAAATGAAAAAAATAAATGTCGAAAATTTAAGTTTAGAAAAAATCCTAATGTTTTTCTTTTAAATGTTCTGCGTGCATTTTACTTACGAATTTTTTATTAAACATACATCTCTTGGCAAACTTTTAATGGTTTTTCGTTACTTTTCTGAGTAAGGTTGTTCGTTGGTAGTAGTAATATTTTATAGATAAATAAATAAGGAATTAGTATAACCTGAACTTTCAATGCATTGTTTAATTTGCTTAAACAGGTTGAATTTTAATTGTATAATGTAATGGAAAATTACCATTACATTATACACAGTTTTGTCTTTCTTACATTTACGTTATGATACATAAGTTGTCGACATAGATATTTACGGTGCATATATTTGTTAGTTGAAGCTCGGTAAATTTCTAATACTTCTCCTTTTTGTAATCGTCCAAAATCTAGTCTACTCTTAGTCGAATTTTAGTCTGATCTTAGTTTAATCTTAGTCCCCTTGTTATTTAGATATTTTGATAAAACAATCTATTATTCGGTTAGAAAAATTGAGAATATCATATTAGAAGGACATCAAAGTTTTTAAAAAAGGAACAGCGAAGACGAGAGCCGTTTATTTATTTAAGTGAAATTACATTTTTTTTTCAAAGTGTCTTTCTTAATGGGAATTTGAAAAAATTTGAATCGTTGTCGCATATAAAACCATCTGTTAATGCCATAATGCTGGCTAGCATAGGATATCATTGACTTAGAGCATATATATTTTCTTGCATTCACATTGTTTTTTAGTGCACGTACAGTCCGCAAAAAAAAAAGATATCACCCTGAATAACTTTCGTTCTAATGATCGGATTTTCACGAACTAAGTGTCAATCTTAATGGTTCCTGGGGGTGACCTCAAACATACTAATTAATTAGTGCTAACTATTAATNTTTTTGGCGGTTTTCTGGACTATCGCCAAATATATAAACCTTTATTGCTACCCAATTTATGACCCAATTTTTTCAAAATTTTGCCTACCCCCCCTAATTCAAGTGTCTAGATTCCAAATATGTTAAAAAAAATGTATGTTTATTCAGAGAAAGTACGTTTTTGCGTCTGATTTCGTAACTTAATTATTAGTTAGCACTAATTAATTAGTATATTTGAGGTCACCTCCAGGAACCATTAAGATTGACTTTTAGTTCGTGAAAATTCGATCAATAGAACGAAAGTTATTCAGGGTGATATCTTTTTTTTTGCGGACTGTACATAAAGGATTGCCCTATTTTAATTGAACGTTGATTTAAAAGTGTTGTTCGTAAAGTGTTGATATTAAACCACGATTGTAGCCGAAAATATTCAGAGCCACTAGTCAGACTCCTGAACTGAATCCCATGGAGCTTGTTAAGAGATAGTTTTGGCGCATTCGCCGAATTTTTCGTCAACAGCATGAAAGTGTCAAGCAGTGACGGATTCCCTGGTATCATTAACAGTATTCATCTTGCAGAAGTATTTCGCCTCTTTTTCCTTAAACATTGTACGTAGCTTTTTTAAAAAGTACTTGAAGGTGCTTATTTCCGATTTTCGTTTATTAAAAGCCCTTGAAGGTGCTTTTTTCATTGGGTGTTTTTAAAAAGTGCGTAATTTTGTTTTCGAAAATGAGATTTTCTTCTTTACCATGTCGATTTTCGCTACGTATTCTGAGATGGGTTCGGTGAGATTCTTGCACTCTCATGTGCGACTCTGCTGCATTTTGCAAGATATTCTCAATTGCAGGCTTCCTTTTCCACCCTCTGATATCGAACCTTACATGATCATGTAAAGTCTTTGAAAATTATTTTGCATTTATTTAATGTATATAGTGCTTACAAATAATTTTTGAGTGGTTAAAAAGTGCTTTTATTTGTTGAGAGATTTGACTACGCACCCTGTTAAAAATTCTAGGGCTGAAAACTGTTTTAAATAAGGAAATTTATTGTCAAGAAAAACATTTGTTAACAAAACAAATGAAACAAAATGAAAGTTTGTTGTGACACCTACGTCAGAGAACGTCTAATTCTATAGTGAAACCTTCTTTAAGTGCCATATTCCAATTTTTTTAGCCACATAAGTTTTTACTTGATTTGCTTCACAGTTTCTCAAGTTCTTCTCAAAAGTGTTTTGTTTCTTACATTCTTAACATGAGGACATCAAAATAGACAAAACTATATCACATCATATTATTTACCCTTTATACATGCAACTTTAATTAAGCTTTAAAATTTATTCTCAACTGACGAATTGAAATTTAGGTGTTGCACATAAACTCGTGCAAAACATGCAATTATTAAAACACTGCAGTGCGTTTAATAATTTGGTCTAATTATTATAACATGCTAATATAATAATTATTCTATATTTGCATAATATATCGTCTAATTTATCCAATCATCGAATTTATATTATAGATCATCTAATTTAACATACATGATACACGAACGTAAACAAGTGCAAACCGGTTTCGGTCGCGTAAAAAACGATGAAGTTGTATAGTATCACTTGTATATATAATCTTATAGTGCGTTTCATAATTTTCAGAAGCATTATTATTATTCCCCTTCACATTTAATGGCCTAGAATAATATTTTTTTCATTGACATTTGGAAACCTTCTTAGTTTTCTAGGAAGACTTTATAAATAAATTCATTTAAGAGAGACGACTCTGTTTTCCTTATTTATTTTGACAAAAGAGTGCTCCCGGAATCAAGAGTAGCGAATGAATTTAGAGTTCAAATTACCATAGCATTATCTTGATGTGTAAAGAGTTCATTTAGAGTGAGTATCACTTATCCAGTTTTACTTCATTACTCGAAGGGTTGAGACAATTTCCCTTTCCATAAATGACTCGGGAGTTTTAAAAGGGAAGGAAATGATTAAATGGTTAGTTTGCAATCATTAGGAAAGTTGTACCGTGCTTATACTATGCCAATGCCACTGGCATATTTCATGCAAATTTAGTGTTTGCTGCCATTTTTAAAAATTAATTTGCGGAGTAGTGGAAGAAATTCTTATTTTATTAGTTTTTTTTCTCCATTGGTGTATTGAAATAGAATTGAAAGCTGAGAATGCAGCTATAAAAACTTGAGACTTCTCTGAAAAGCAACAAAAACTTGCAAACTACTTTTATTATAACTCTTCAATGAACAATTAATGTTATATCCGATTTAATATTTATGTATTCCTTGATATTTTCATATTTATTAGATATTCTAATATCTGCTGAGGACATATTAAGAGAAACATCAGTATTCGGAGTACAGGTTTAATGCATACTGGGAGTGGTACTTGACCAAAAAAACATTGATGTAGGACATACCGGGCAGTGGCACTTAACTAGACATAAGATATTTCGGACATTTAGCAAAGCGGCTATGTGACTGTCAACATTCACCGGTGGCGTACAACAACTACTGTCATTCACAGTAACTAATATATATATAGAAAAAAATAAAATAGAATAGAAAATAAAATAGAAATAAAATGAAATAGAATAAATAAAATAAAATAGAATGAATAAAATAAAATAGAATAATAAATAAAATGTAATAATAAATAGAATAAAATAGAAATAAATAAAAATATATAGTAAAATAAATAGAATAAAATAGAACAGAATAAAATAGAATAGAATAGAATAAAATAAAATAGAACTAAATAAAATAGAATAAAATAAAATAAAATAGAAAAAAAATGTCTCCATCTTTATGTGGATGAAACAATTCAAATTTTATCTCATTTTTCTTTAACTTATTACTGCGAAACTCAATTTTCGGTTACATGAGTATTATCAAAACCAAAAAAATCGTAATCGACTTAATCCTGCGCCGGCTTTATATGCTGTCCTAACTGGTTTGACATGTAGAACTCATATGTTAGTCCGCGGCAAGCAACAGCAATCACATTTAATTCAGTGATTTATAATTTTTAAGTATTTATAAATTATTTTTGTAATTATTTCGCATTTACTTGCATTCTTTTGCTATTTGCATAATTTGGTTTCACAAATTTTTTTATTTGAGGTGCAAAATAAATATATGCTTATTATAATCAATATAGATTTTATTTTTCAATGGGATTAGGCTTTTAATATTTTCCATTATAGATAATATGTGTATGTATGAAAAACAAGCTGGTTAAACAGTTACCACAATTTTTTATTTGAAAAATAATGTGCTTTTAGTCCTAAACTAAAGCGGTCTGCAATAAAATATAGAATTATTGCAATTTCCTTCGGCTTGAGAAATAAAAATCATTTGTTTTAACCTTTTAACTGTCACGCCCGAGTACTACTTGTGGTAATTATTATTATTATTACTATTTTGAGTGCATCCATCGTATTGCTATACTCGAATATATCGGGGGATTTCTTTTTTTTTGGGTTTATCTCTTTGTTAACACCGATTCTATCTCAGGAAAAGTTAATTTGGATGCAATTTAGAATAATAGATGGCAGCACTTTACTGAAGGTTTCAAAGGATAGAGGCTTTTGTTCAAAGTGCGTAGAATATTTTTTGTTGCAAAATGGCGCCCTGTTCTTTGAAACATCATATAGATTATTTATTCTTTTTAGAAAATAATTAAATTATTATTGTTTTAATTTTTAGAAAACAACGCTCTACTAGAAACGAATTTTATTACCGCCACGCTGATATGCAGCAGCTTCAAACGAATATGCAGTGGCTGCAAAACCTTATCATTTTTATGCTTGTAATTCGAAATATCAATTTTTAATTACTAAGTATATTTTATTTCGTACTAAACATTTGATTTTTACGATCCCAATCATCAAAATAACTTGACAGTTAATGTTCTTTGGATCATCAAATGCTATTTTTGACTGAATGTTATTATTTTTTATATATATTATTATTTTTTATTCATTTCTGTTATTCTTCTAAAGATTTGTACATAAAAAGCTAAATTTTAAACTTATCGATGCATCTGACCTATAACTGAATTAACGCGATCGATCATATCAAGATGGTTTGAGGAATAGTTTTATTATGGAAGTTTAAAAAAGTCTTGCAGTGCACGAAAAAAAACTTATTGTTGTAAAATTTTCAATTCAATGTATTGAATCTCCAACCGTCTTTATGTCCTTTGTATACTAATGTTGGAGAAAAAATATTTAATTATACGTTTTGTTGTATTATGCTATTAAATCAATTACTTCACCTCTTTTAAAGTTAATGAAAAGAAAACTATAAAAAATCTGAAAATAAAGTATCATTGGTTTTTACTAGAACAACAAATAAATAAAAAAAAATATTAAAATGTTCTTTTTCTTTCTAAAAACAAATGTTTTTTTTCTTCTTTCCTATGAAATACACTTTAAAAAGCTCCATGGAACACATAAGCACTTACGAAAAATTATAAAAAAGGAAAAGAATTTGTTTTATCCATTGATTGTTCCAGTCAAAACCACTGGAGCGTTATTTTTCTGCAATTTCTAAAATTACATTTCCTTTAAGAATTAAAATCAATGCTAGCAAACTATTTGTTTACCACTTTTATTTCTTTTAGAACCTTTTTATTGGAATTTAAATGCAATACGAAACGCTTTATTTTACTGTAAAGCTGAACAACGTTTTTTGTTTTCGATACAGAATGTCTCCAAAGGAAAAAAAAAGGCTTATTTACCAGCTTTAATGTAAGGAGATGTATTTTTTGTTTTTAAGTATTATGTTACGACAATATTTATTATCATTGCAGATTTACAGTAAGTGCATTATATTTTCGAGATTTGTCCCCAGAGTTACAAGCGGTTTAAAACTTTTATTGAAGATAAAAGGGACAAAAATTACTTTATAACTAGCGTTAAACAGCCGGACTAAATTTGAGCTTACGGCTATTCATGTTCAACTACATAGCCTCTTAATTTTCAACCCCACCCAGAAGACAAGGCAATTCCCACTATTAGTTCGACGACAAGGAAATTCTTACCCACAATCCTTCCGCCACTGAGGATATTTAATATCAGCACTCTATTCAGCGCTAGTAGGGAGCATAATTCGAATCAACCAGTCACTGGGATTCGAACCTGGTACGCTTTATTGAAAAGCGAGCTAGTTAACCAAGTATCCAAGCATTAAAATTAGTTAAGGATTTAGTTAATTTTTTGTTGTTGCAGAAATAATAATTTGCTGTCATAGCGGGATACAAAAATATATCAAGATTAACAGAAGTCCGGGCCATTATTTAAATTGAAATGATTTGTCATGAGGCGGAAAACATTGCTTCGTTTTTCCGTTAGTAGCGCAATCTGTTGATGCATTTTGAAACTAATTTTGAGTCTCAGGGAGAATAAATCTTTTGGTTTCCTAAACAAATCAAAATTATTTTGTCCTTCTGTTTGTAAGTGATTTATCTAATTTCGGGTCAGTTTTTGACTCTCTAGAATGAATGAGTTTGCAATAAAAAAATTAATTGCTTATATGAAAATGCAGATCAAGATACAAAGCAGTAAAAACTGTCTTGTTATTAAAATTTGGAGAGAAATTTAAAGCGATGCTTAAACTTTCTTTTATAACTTCTTCTATGTTGACTTCTATTTAAACTTCGATGTTTTGTAAAACTTTTTTTTTAAAAAAAGAAAAGGAAAAAATTATTGCATACATTTGAATTTTGTTCGATCACGGTATCATTAACACGTTAAATGCCATGGGGGTCACCGGCAACCGGCACTGAGTTTGCTCGTAGCGCCACTGGGGTCACCGGTGACCGGCGATGACAAGATTATTAGAAACACGTAATTCAAGTAAATTTTTAATGCTTTTAATTTTTTATATTATTATCGTTGCTGAAATGTTTTGAAGAAATTAATGCAATACAGGCTGAAAAAATCATTTTCGCTAGACGGGCAAGTCATGTAAAATTAGCGTGGCATTCTACGTGTTAAACAAATATATACGATCTAAAAGTTTAGAGCATGCTGAGCAAGAGTATCGGGTCAATTTTCAACAATCTTAAATAGTGTCAAAATAAATTATACTGGAAAAATTAAACCTTTTTAAACTTGATTATACAGTTCTATGATTAATTCAAAAATTTTTTAAAGTTGCGAAACAGGTTGGAGGATAATATGGTTAAATGTTACGATATTATGGTTCCGAAATAGGAATGATTTAGTATCTATTCCTTGTTTTTCTGGCCAATATTTTTTATAAGTTATTATATTAGAATTAAAAAACACATTCAGTTTCCAACAAAGAAAATAAAATAATATTCCCTGAATATAAACAAAACATTATTTTCTTGCTTTCTACTTGAGATTAAAATATTTTTTCCTCTTTGCATGAAATATATAGTACATTAACTTCGATATATATTTTTTTTATCTTACGCTCCGTATCAAGGCAAAAAGTAAGAGGACTTAAGGCTGTCTTTTCGTAACGATCGGCACTTAATATTTATTTCCTACAAGTAGCTCGTTTCTAAGTCAACTATTATTATGAGTGTTTAGTGAATGAATAAAGAAAACTATCCAATAAAAGAAAATAAAAAATAAAAATTTGCGAATCGGTGATTTTCGGTTATATGGAATCAATGAATCGGAAACTGTGACGATTAATGAATATGTAAAACAACATGTTAGTGATTCGGCTAGCTATGAATCATTGCAAGCGTGAATTACGAAAAATATCAGTTTGAAAATGTCTTAACTCTTACTTCTTATTGAACAAATGGAAGAAAACCCGATGAACGAATCAGCGAATTAGTTGAGTGAGGCAATTGTTAATCGGTGAATCGGCGTAGTTGCTACTAAATGAATTAAAAATAAAGCGAATCAGTGCAAGCGAAATTTATGGAATGCTCTCATCACTTTACACGTAAATAAAAAAAGTTTATACGCTCTAATAAAGGGTGCAGTATTTAATTCCCAAGAAATTTTAAATTTTTGCCCTTTTTTTAATAAATATAATGATTTTTTGATAATGATAGATTTGTTTTTATTTTGTCTTCACTCTATAGACTAAGAAGCAAAAAATAATAAAATGGGAAGTTTATTCTGATATATATTTTGTACAAACTAAAAGCGCTTTTAAGTCGCATATGATTCGTTTGCATTCTTTTAGCCTAAAAGAGAATTTATCTTCATTAGCGATAAAATTGTCGCAATTTCTAAGGTTATAGTAAAACACATTTTACTACAGTGATAAAGAAAAACCATTTCGAATAGTTTGCTTAATTTACAAAAGAAAAAGGTTGGATCTATAAAATCTTCTTTTATCTCACAAAACAAATAAAAATTTTGTACTTTATGAAAATTGTGTTAGTTCTTTATGAGGTGTTGTTACAAGTAAAAAATTTTAAACTCTCTTAAAACCGTAAAATATAGTCAATATATAACACAATTTAAATTTAAATACAGAAATTTGGTTCTGTTTTTTTACTAGCTTTACTTAAAAGTAAAATAACGTGTATCGTAAAATATTCAAGCGAGAACTTCTCTTTACAAGTAATTAACCAGATGAGAGCGAGGAAGAATATAACTAATATTTATATATATACTGTTTTTCAAAGGAACAAAAAAGGCATAGTTAAGAGTCTTGATAAAGCAATAATTTTAAACTATATAAACTTGCTGTGAAGAATTATCTGGTCTTTAGAACAGACAAATAAATTAAATACATATTTTGAAAATTATTAAACCTTTTTTTTTAAATCGCCAAATTGGCGTCATTGCCAAATTGGCGTCATTTTCACTGCCGCTTTCACAGAGTTTACAAATTTTTATGAGCCTAAGTAATAAAGCCTTGGCGTAAGGTTTTAAGTATTGAAAAATTAGACCAAACTGTTACTTTATATATATATATATATATATATATATATATATATA
>NC_092207.1:20430896-20455541 GCF_043381705.1 Parasteatoda tepidariorum
ATATATATTTTATATGTATATTGCATATTTTATACTTGCTTGACGAACATTTGGGAAGTTAGTGTGTTAATATGCATTGATTTAGATTTTATTTAATTATTTTATCAATGAGAGTAGCAGAGATATATATATCTTTATATTTCGCATCAATTATAAAGCACCATTTATGCGACTATTTATTCTGTAAGACACATTCACCTGAGCAGCATCTTAAAACCTAAAAGCTTTTTAAATAAATATATAAAATATTCTAAGAAGCTTTAATGACATTTTTTATTTTAAAAATGTATGGTAACTATTTGATTATTAAACAACCACTTAGTCTCAGATCAACGATCGTGCTTTTACTTGATCTTTCGTCACTTAGCTTCAATAATTTACACGGAAATACTTTATTTATGTATAATATTTAGATTATTTTGACTTAATAATTTAAATCGTGTAATGTATTTCTAAAACTCATTACTGTCAATTATATCATGTAATGCGTAAACGTGAGAGCTAATTTATTGAAAGGTTAATATAGAATGAAAACAAACTAATTCGTTCCGTATGATATCCATTTATATTTAATGCCGAAACTTAAAATTTAATTTAATTTTCTTGTCAGAAAATTCGTTTTCTCAATTAAATATGCTTTTTATTTCTCTATTCAGTAAGCGTATTTACTTAGTTATGTGAGTTGTAATATAATCCTAGTTACATCGATGTTAATTAATTTAAGTTAGTTTTTTAAATGTTTGAAATTATTGAAATCGATTAAAAATATTTTATTAGTTAATGTTTTGTTTTAAAATAATTATTTTTCTTGACATTGATTCCATTTTATTTTATCCAGTTTGTTATAAATAACTGTTTCGTCATAACATAATTTTATAAAAATTGGGTAAAAAAACATTCCAGATTTTGTTTTACAGACAAGTAATCATTACAAATTATTGACTAGATGTAAAATTTAATTACGATTTAATTACAATTCATTAATTTAAAAACATGGAACTGCCTATGCAACGCTAATTTAAAGAAGCTTCTAAAATTTCTCAAGTTATGTCTAAATTCGCAGAATGTGAAATTAACAATTAATGGTTTGATAGCTCTCCTTCGGAAAATATTAAGATATTTTTATGCAGATTGCGGCTATCCCAAATATTTTAAAAATCAATGACTTGATTAATAGTTAGCACTTATTAATCTGATAATGCCCCTTGGATTCATTAAGATAGCCTCTTATTTTGTTAAAATCTGATGATTAGAAAAATAGTTATTTAAGGACTCTTTTTTTTATTACATGTTTTATACACCATTTGGGAAATTGAGCTTTGCATATGTTGATATGAATGATCGCAATTGGTGGTTGCTGATTTTCACCAGTGAATGTAAACAATCACATAATGGCTTTGGTAAATGTCCGAAATATATTCTAGGTCTAGTTAAGTGCCACTTCCCGGTATACATTCGCCCGGTATACCCTACATCAACGTTTTTTTAGGGTTCAGGGCCACTGCTCGGGATACATTTGCCCGGTAAACCCAACACTGATGTTCTCTTTAAAGTTGAGTGCTACTGCCCGGTATGCATTTAACCGGTACTCCGAACACTGATGTTTCTCCTAATCTATTCTCAGCAGATTTTGAAATAACGAGTAAATATAATAATATCAACGAATAAATTAATATCAAATCCGGATATAACAAATATTTCTGACATTCACTAAAGCGACAATGTGATTGTTGACAGTCATTGGTGAAAGTCGACATTCTCTTCATTTTGGTCATTTACGGTAATATATATATACATGTAATACAAAAATAATAAATACTTTTGTATTAATAAAAGCATTAAAATTCTTTCGTTTTCATAAAATGTCTTTGTTAAAAAATAAGCGTAGAGATATTCTATTTTGGGAATTCAAGGCTGAAAACATACTATTGAATTATAATTAGATTTTTATTTCAAAAGAGGAGTTATTTTTAGAATCTTTCCCTCTATCACTTCCATATTTGGAAGCATTAAATGATTTTCCTTAATGCGTAAGGTTACAAGACAGAGAATTATTACTCATTTTCTATTAGTATTTAATGCGGGAACGATGGTTTTCGCATGTCTCTTGCTGAATAATGTGTTCCATGTAAGATCTGACGGAACCATCCGGAGTTTTGTCCACGCCCCCTCCCTTGTGGAGTGTGGATGTGAACTGTTATAACCACCATCCTACCTTTAAATAAACCTTTTGAGAACGTATTATGCTTTCTGACTGAATTATTCAAGCAGAATATAACAAGGATGTAGCCCTGTTATTATATATAAATATTGAAGTTGGCAAGCAAGAGTGTCTGGTTTAAAGCAAGTTAAATCAGTCATAAAATCTCAAGAAATTAACTATGAAAAAAGATATAAATATACAAAANTATATATATATATTATAGTGAAACTCTTCATTCATCTTAATGGATTGGTGATAATGAACGCTGATCTGATTTAATACTTTCATTTTCTGCTTTGCTCAACGACAAATCGTCTGTCTGTTTCAATCTTTGAAAGCTGATACTTAATGAAGATTGGCTTTACCTCTGAAGGCTGATGCTTAAAGAATTAGAAGAGAATATTTAATATTTTGAGAAAATAGAATCCTATGATGTTTAAAAAAAAACTCGTAATTTAATTGACGCATTACATTTTTAAAAGGAATAAATCAGATAGTCCGATCTATTGAAGTAGTTAACTGTAAATCTGTGAAAATAAAGAATTTTTTGCCCTTTTCAAGCAACCTTTAAGTTTTGTTAAATCTTTTCGCCAAGTTTTGTCCAAACTTTTCGCCAAGTTTGGTTGAAACTTTTTACCAAAAACATAATTTGGCGTGTTAAAATCGTAACCGAGGCATTATTTTATATCATCTACACTATTATCATATAAAAATTAGTTCTGACTTAAAAACGGCAAATATCTTAAATATTTTTAAAATATTAGTTTGGAAATAACCTATTTGGCGATACTTTACATCCCGTATTAAAATCATTTACACCCATGGATACTTCTAAATGATTTAATTTTCTTATTAGTCCAAACAATACTGATAAAAAAATATTTTATTTCCCTAAAATTATGACTTTTCTTGAAGCGCGTTTTTATTATTAGCTCAGTTTCAATATTTTTTTAATAACTTGAAACACACTTATAATTATTTGCTAGTAAGTATACGCATTTTAAGATTTAAAAACACTCTTTAGCTAAATAAGATACCTTTTCAGATGAGAATAAAGATCAAAGTCAAAATAGGCATAAAATATGCAAGAGACTAAATAGTTATGTTAATATACTGTAACTAGAATGATGATAAGATGTATCTATTAAGAATTTTTCCGGGTTTCATTGCGTAATTATAACTTAAGTATAATTTTGCTTTTATTTAAAATGAAGCATCTTGTAATTAGGGGTTTAAAAAAGCTGTCTGAGAGTTAAAAGAAATATTTTATCTGATAAATAAACTTTTAAAGGGATATGTCTGGGGAAAAGCATAAAGCAAAATCCCGATACCTTTTTTCTGTAAGTATGCATAAAATACTGAAAAAAATGTGACTTTCTTTAAGAGTTATGATATACTGTATTTAATGATTTATTACTTACATTTTTGCTGAAAAATCTATTGAAGACTTTTAAAAGCCTTTTAAAATAATTAAAGCAACTTAAATTTATTCGGTTTTTTGAAATTGAAGCATCTTGTAGTCAGGGGTTTAATAGACTGGCAACAGAAAGAATTTATTTTTTCGGATAAACACCCAGTCAACATAATATTGGGATAAAAAAAACATTTATAAAGAAACATAAAATCCTCAAAAAATTAATACATTTGAGAGACTGATAATAATTATTATAAGTATCATATTTGGCAAGTTAGAAACATTGCACTCTCAACAAAATGTTTTTCTACTTATGTCGATTTTGCAATCCTTGAGCAGTATTCCGTTAATTTTTAGAGTCATTTCGTCTTGATTTGAGACGAAACGCTAGCTCTCAAATTTATGACAAAATTCTTTACTCAACTCGAAATCTCATCGTAGTGCATTGTGGATGATTGTTAATTAGAATCACAAAACTGGAATAAACGCAAGACAATCAAAAAGGGGGGAATTAATCTAAACGATTAATATGGTAGTTTAGGTGTTGGCCTTGTACGAGGAAGCTCCGGGGTTCGAATCAAGTTAGATACATTAGCGTTACGTGTTTGGTTTTTTTAGGGGGGGGGCAAAATAGCATGACGAATTATTTAATTTCGGCGAAATTCCTTTCGTTGAAGAAGCGACAATGGTTATTTCGAAAAGCTTCGGTAGCGCAGTAGGCAGCGGCTTAGTTTCAAAACAGTTAATTCGCGTGGTGGCTCAAGGGAGCGTTCGCCTTCCAATAAGGAGAAACAGGTTCGAACCCCAGCGATGGATGGTCGATACGAGTCCTCACTCAGCTCGCATTGACCACAGTGCTGACGTAAAATATCATCAGTGGTAGACGGATCACGGATTGTAATCCCTTTCCGCCAGGCTAACCGTGGGAGGTTTTCGGGGTTTTCCTATCTACCAAAAAGTCCTCCACGGAAACAAATTTCTCCCAATATTTGATCCAAGAGTTCTTTTGTCTTCTAGATTGGGTTCAAAATTACAAGTATCCGGAGTTGAACATAGGGTCGGCTGTTCAGGTACAGTTATAAAAATAAAATAAAATGTACTTTGACAAAATATTCACTCAGAGATTATACTAGAAAACGGTTTCGTCAAAAATGAAGATATTTATTGATGTTTGTATTTCCAGTTTTTACAGTGAGTATGAATAATAAAACTACATGGTGACATGTAAACGTCATGTATTTAAGAGCTTCAAAATACTATCTGGTAGTAGAAATTATCTCAGATAAACACATTCTTAGAATGAAAAACCGAGAAATAAATTTATGTGTAGGAATGCTAGAGAGATAAAAAGTAAAATACGCGATGCCTTTTTCTTTCTATTTTTTTGTGAATAGTATATTTTTTTGTGTGAATAGTTTAGGTATTAGCGGGAGGAAGATAAGTTAAATTGGCAGAAAACTGCGCTGGTGATTCAACTCTTTCAGACCACTTTCGATTTCCCTACAGTGTGAAATAAAATGGTAAGAGAACTTCTATAGACGCGGGTAGAATACCAAAAGAATTTTCGAGAAAGAAATAGAGAATTTCATGTTAGGAGATGTTATTTTCCTCTTTCCAAGGAAAATAAAATGATTCCTAGGCTAAGAAAATTTTTTCTGGAATAACGCAATTCGTTTGAGTCATTCTACAAAGAAAAAATATTTCACTTTAGATTGCTTTTAAATTTCAATGAGTTGCAATTGGAGCTCGTTTGAAATCCCTTTTCTATGTCCGTGATTTATAATATGGGTCTATAACGATGTTAGATTAGATAATTATTTTATTGAATAACCTTCGTTGAATAGCCGACCCATTTTGAGCTTACGATAACCAATGTTCAAATTCCTAGCCTTGTCATTTTGAACCCGATCCAGAAGACAAGAGAACTGCTGGATCAAGTATTGGGATAAATTTCTCTTCTTGGAGGACTATTTGCTAAAATTAATTCTAATTTGCGTTACAAGGAGGGGAACACCTTCCACGGTTAGCTTGGTTATCATTATTGTCAGACACTATTGCTCATTATTGTTCTTAACCAAATAAAATTAGGGCAAATTAAATTAGCCCTGCAATTTTGTACCCAATCCACAAAACAAGAGAACTCCTGGATCAAGCATTGGGAGAAATTTTGCCTTCGTGGAGAACTTTTTGATAAACTAACCCTCATTTGCGTTACATGGAGAAGAAAACCTCAAAAACCTCCGATTAGCATGATGGCAAGGGGACTCTAACCCATGATCCGTCTACCACTGAGGATATCATCACGTCAGCACTGTGGTCGGTGAAAGTCGGGTGCGAAATTCGTATCGACCAGTCATCGCTGTGATCCGAAACCGGGTTACCTTTGGGAGGCGAGCTCTCTACCTCCTGAGCCACCTCGACTCGGATTAAATAATTAGAAGAAATCTTCGAAAAACTGGATATATTTTTCTAAACATTTCTTTTAACCGAAGTCCGTCACGAAATGTTTTTCTATTACTAGAGTCAAAAATTTTTTCTGTTAATCTTAACCGTGTGTTGCCACGAGGAAGCTCTGTTTGAGTTTTTTGAAATGAAACAAAATGTTTACAATGAATTCTTAAAAAAAAGCAATATGTGTGCAACAAAGAATTCATCAATTTATGTGAGTTCAAAAAACCTATGCCATCATCAGCTTAACTTGGATTTGATGAAGTATATTTTGCAATGTTCTTGAAAATTATTTCTAGAATATGTCAAAAGAAAAATAAGAATTTTCAGTTATTCTGATTCTTCGGGAAATGATTAAAAATACCGCTTTTATTTTCAATTGTTAAAAAGTTGACGATCGTTGAAGTAACAATATAAGGTCCCCTATCTCTCTAATCAAGAATTTTGCAGCAACGGGAGATTTTAATTATGGGTTTTCATTGCAATGAATAAGAAAAGATGTTGCAATACAGAACATTAAATAGATTCAAACTGCTGTAGTTCATGCATCTATATATTTTCGAACTAATATTTAAATATTTAGAATTTCGCACTATTCAGTGACTCAATAGCCGGAAAAAAATTGAAAGTTACATTAAAAAAAAAACTTTTTTTTTTCAAATGCAGCGCAAATTAATAAAAAAAACATGTCACTACTACTTTTTCTTCAACTGTAAATAAACCATTACTACAATTCCTTCATTAGGTATCCATTTAAAGTACCTTTAGTAGTACATCAAGTGCATTTTTTATAACTTTGAATGCCCTACCACTGTACCTATTTTTTAATTTATTTTATAACTGTCGTTGAGCAGCCGACCCAAGTTTTTGGGTTTACGACTACTAATGTTTAACTCCGTAGCCTTGCAATTTCGAACCCAATCCAGAAGACAAGGGAACTGCTGAATCAATTATTGGGAGAAATTTCGGCTTAGTGGAGGACTATTTGATGGTACTCACCCGCATTTGCGTTACATGGAGAGAAAGACCACGAAAACCTCACACGGTTAGCCTGACGACAAGAGGTCTACTACTGAGGATATTTTAGGCAAGCACTGTGGTTGGTGTAAGCTGGAAGCGGAGTTTGTATCGACAAGCCATCGCTGGGGTTTGAACCCGGTTCACCTCATTGGAAGGCAAACGCTATATCCCCTGAGCCATCACGGCTCTGCAGTACCTCTTACCTATTTTTACAATGCTTATAATATTTTTTACCATCATTAGTTAAGCATTGCTAGCGTCAATAATAGCTTGGTGATTCTTTTAAGCCTTCCAGAAACAGAATAGTACTGAAGCTAACAAAAATATAAACCTTTTTAATTCTCATTTGTGCAGTATAGCTTTTAGTTTTGATAAATTTCACCGACTGATTCCTGATTTTACGAGTGAAAAGAAGAATGTCAGTATTCAAAAATCAGTTTAGTTGCCTAGTGGGAATGGTGCTACACTGGCATTTCTCTAAGAACTACCCTTAAATTTCATTCTCAAATAATCTTTCATAATCACTATTCTATTCATATTTTTTTTTAAATTGCTGATTAGAAATGATCCCGAAACGCTAATGAATGATCTTTACTTTGTTTAGCAACCTTTTTTTCAAATTTTACTCTTGTGTTAGTTTCATTTTATAACGCTGTTCAATTCCCATTCGAACTATTTATAAAGTCACCTAAATATTGCATAATTAACCTGCATCCCGCTCTTGAGCCATTAGAATGTAATTATTAACTATGATAAAAAGTACGACTAAAATATTCAAAAACCTTTTACTGAAAACGCGATATATGCTACTTCTAAACATTTAGGGAATTATTTAAATTGTTTATAGAATCTTTTATCTTCCTTTTTAAAATATTTAATTCGAATGTTCATTTAAAATATCATATAAAATCCCTTAAGTGTAAACCAGGCAGCCTTTCTACAATCGCATTGCAACTTCATAAATAAATCTTAATAAGTCTCGTCAGACAAGATTTCGCTCTCGCCTTATAATAAAAGTTTTGCATTTAAATGAAGGTTTGTATATCTCGCGAGAGAGCTAGCGGATAACTAATGATTGTTGTTTAACATAATTCCTCAAATTTTGTTTCGGTTTGGTTTGAAAGTTTGTTCCCAGTTGGTGGTTCATTCAGAAGTGTGATTACATAGCATGCTTTAGTGCTACAGTCACAAATATTTCTTCGAAATAAGTATAATTCGAATAAAAAACCAAGGAAGGAAAATTCTAATTTAGATGCGTCGAATAAAAAATATTTTTGAAAATATGCATGAATAATTTCGGGGTGGAGTTTACTTTATTCAGACCTGAAATCTAAGTGAAAAGATCAGTTATATTTTATTTTAAACTAGCCGCTTAAGGCGGCCAGCTGTCCGCCACGCTAAAGGTTTTCACAAATAAAGTTTTTTAAAACATAGCAAGAAATCTGAAATTAGTGTTCCTGTCCTGCAATTTTGTCTTCATATCCAGTTCTGCTGCAGATGTGTTATAGCTCTTGAGGATGTTTGAAGATGTAACTTTGCTATGGTAATCTAAGGCCTATGGTAACCTAACCTATAATATAACTATCAGGTGGAGACTTGTTTTTTTTTTAAAAAAGGCCTCAGAAATTGTAAAAGCATACAAAAGTTGCTTTCGAAATCATCATTGGCCAATAGCTGAAAACCTCTTCTAATCTTCTTTGACGTTTCTCTGATACTTCTNTTTAGGGCCCCCCCCCCCTGAAGAGTCCGATCAGCGTGATTTCGCCGTCGATCTTGTTTACAGCAGTCACTGCTACGGATTACAAGATTTTAAATTTTTTTTTGATGAGATGAAGTCTTACGAAATGCGAAAAAGGAAATAATTAGTGTGTTTTCTTCGTACAAAATAGGAGAATCTCGCCATTGTATTAGAATAATATATATATAAAAAAAACATTACATATTCATTTAAAAATTAAATACGATTTTTATTTTATTCAAAAGTTTTTTTTATTTATTGTGAACACAACGTTTCTGTTACTTCAAATTCAATTAGTAACATGCATACTTGTTATTATTAAAAGCATCTTGCAGAAAAATATTAGTGCTAGAGAGGTTTGTCGCAGAAATCCCAAGAAAATTCTGCCACAGGGGGTGTCCAAAGCTTTTAAAATCAGCGAAGTTTGAGTTTGAATTGAACTTAAGGTCTGAACAAAACTTAGGGTTTTCAAAACTAGTTCATAGTTCCATGAAATGCGATGGCGATTTTGCTTAATTGTTTTGATTGAAATAACCTCAGAAGGGCAAGACAGCAAGACAGCAGCAATCACTGGTACAATAACTGAAACACGTAATGTAAACGTAGCTTCAACTTACAGATCCAAATTTTTTTAATATCCTAATGTCCAATGTATCCTAATGTTCAGAATAAATTTTTGATTTATAATTTTTAACTCAACATAATTTCTTGATTTTTTTTTCAATATAATTTTTTGTCATTATTCATTTTCGAAAATGATAGCAAAAATACCTTTTGATCAAGTGTTTGAAGAACTTCTTCACTGGCGTGGCAGTCCTGGGTGGGCTCTGGCCGTCTCTAGCTGTTTCCTCCAATTTTCCCTCTGTTTGGCGACTGTCCTCCAGTTCAAAGTGTTGATGTCCTTCTCTACACTATAGATCCACCTAAGAAGTGACAAAAATATTTTCTTGCAGTTTCTGCCTTCCTGCATTCTGATTAAATGCCCTGCCCATTTCAGTCTTTGTATTTTTATGTATTTAAAAACATCCGGGCTCCCTTAGGATTTTATACAGTTCCGAATTAATTCTTCTTCTTCACGAACCGTTTACCTGAAATCCTCCACAGATGCTTCGTAGTGCTCTTCTTGAAAAATTGCAATCGCTACCTCGTCTTTCCAAGTCAATTCCCAAGTGTCAGAAGCATAAGTCAAGACAGGTCTTATAACAATTTTATATAATCTAATTTACTTCCTAATTTTAGAAAATTGAATCTCGTAAATTTTTTCAGACTCAGACAACTTCTATTGGCATTTGTGATTCGTTTATGCATTTCTGTAATAATAGCCTTGTTGTTGTTAAATTTTGCACCTAAACAGTGAAGCAATTCATTTTTTCAAACTTGCATTCCTCATTTTCTAAATGACTAATTTGGAGATCTGAATTTAAGCATGGCATATAATTCTCTTCATGGTCTTCGTTTACTATTAAATCCAATGTCTTTAACTTTTGTTTCTAAATTAAAGACTTGTTTAAGTGATTGGGTTAGTCCGGTTCCCAATAGCGATTTCACCTGAGTAGGCCAATAATTTGAGTGACTTTCTAAAGATATTTTTCCTGGTGTGCATGTAGTGCAAAGAGACGATTGTAATAGATCAGCTGACAAACAGCTGAAAATAAATAATCTTATGTTTACAAACCATTACTTACTTAACTGCATTACTTAACCATTACTTATGCTTACAAACCATTACTTAACTCTTTAAGAACCACCAATAGTTTCCTATATCATTTATATTATGTTACATGTGCATTATTTTATTTGTCACCTTTCACAGCATAAATTAAAATTTTTAAAGCCTTAAAGTTAAAAGTTTAACCCTTTAGGTCTCTGCTCATTATTATTTTTACTCCTAAAATATCACTACTATTTTGATCAATAAAAAAATATATCACAACTATGATAATATGTATAATTAACTATGTTTTAGTTGAATTTATGAACTGTTACAATTGACCCCGTAAGTGGGGACAATTGTAACAAGTGCACGACTGTCAAAAATTGTTAATAACTAATATAATAACATTTAAAATAAGGTATTTATTTTTTTTCTAGTGGAGGATAGTCTACTTTACTCGTCTGTCAATTAATACTAATAATATATTGGATTTTTTGTTAGTTAAAAATAGTTAAGCAAAAAATGTTACAATTGACCCCACTCTCCCCTATTATATTCAGTTTTGAAATCTATGAAAAGATCATGGTCGTCAATTCCGCACTTTTTCCAAAGCTGTCTTAGGCAGATGATATTCTCGACTGTTGATTTTCCCTATTCTAAACCCACATTGATAATCACCATTCAAATTATCAACATATGTTGACAGCCTATCAAATAGAAAAGTGGAAAACATTTTATAAGATGAACGAAGAAGAAGAATTCCTCTATAATTACAGAAATACAACAGATCTCCTTTCTTATGTATCATACATATGGACAATAATTTTCAGGTGGGATATCATATGGGCCGGATAATTTATCATGTTTAAGTTTTATTTAATTGCAATTTCTATTTTAGCTAAAGAAGGTGGTTTAATTGTCTTATTGTGTTTATTGATGCACTTTTTGGGGAAAAGATTAGCATTCAGCAATTCATCGATGTGTTACCCCCATTTGTCAATAATATCACTTGCGTTACTAAGGATGGCTCTTCCTCTACAGACCGTAGTTCTTGGTTTGAAACTTTTCCGTCCAAAATTAATTTTATGACAAAGAATCTTTGCTTTTTCCTTCTCCCCTAAGATGTTTAACATCTTTTAAGAAATTTCATGAATTTTTTTTTCTCACTCTCTCTCTTTTTTATTTAGTTTTTCTGGAATTTTGTATTCCTCCGCAGCATTTCTTGAATGTCTTATTGTAGCATATTTCTGTATGCCCTATTTTTATTTTCAGTGGCCTTGCAGTCCAGGTCAAACCAGTTTTTTCCTGTTTAGGAAAAAATAATGCAGGCAACCACCATATCAGGGTCAGCAACAAAAAACACCAAGTTTCTGGAATTTATTGTTGTTAGCATCATGCTGGCTATGTCTGCCAATGATAAAGCGAAATTTAACTTATCTGTCAACCTTATTTTGCATCATGTTTTGGACACTTGGAGAGTAAAATATGAATTTCCTCAAATAAGGCATCCTTTTCCTCCTACTCCTTATCCTCAGCTGAATATTGATTAGATTATAAAGAACTTCTCGTTTCAATCTAATTTTACTTAACCTAGATGTTTTTGGTTGAAAGTCAATGACAAGGCGTCTTGTACACTGAATCCTGTTCCGAATACACATTTATTGGGGTCACAACTATAAAAATTTGTGTGATTCTTACTGTCATGTATTCCTTAACCAATCTTTCTCATTACCTGAAAAGCCATCTTATTATATTTACCTATTATTTGCGTCAAGGACCACCCATTGCTTCTATAGAGAGAGCATAAGTTCCATGATCTTATTCTCAAGTTCTTAAAATTTTTTCAAGTCGCCTACGTAGCAGCAGTCCAGACTATTCTCCCTTCGATTTCGTAACGGCAAATTATTTTTACAGGGTAAGATTGTTGACCTTACGCCTAACCGCAAACTTGCAGGACCAGGGTATTTCACTTTTTCTGGTACCTACTCATCGTAGTGCCCGGCATAGGAAACCCTACAGGCAGCCATGCTACCTCTGGTGTAGCTCCCCGGGTCATTGATACACACAAACGTTAAGGTAGCAAGCAAGGATAAAAATTTGAGTCAGTAGAAGAACAAGTTAACTCTATATATTTGAGTTAAATCCTTCTGCTTTCTTTAAAGAATGATTCAAAAATATGTCAATTGTAGCATTTGGTGTTATAAAAATTTCATAAATTATTTCAATGTAACTATTTTTATATTAAGTTACAGTGCAAAAGTATGTAAAGAAATCAAGAGATTGCAAAAACTTTGTAATTGTTTTTTCGTTCTTTGTATGATATTTTTTTTTCCAACTGACAGCGATAGCATTACACGAAAGGATAATTCCGAACATCTGAATATTTAAATATATGCTACAAATTTTTTTCTATTAGAACTGTTTCTTTTATAAAAAAATAAAATAGCAATCTGTTTACGTAGCTTGCAAACTAAGAGTTGCAATAAAAAGTTACTCGTTAAAAAGTAAAAGCGTAAATATAAGTAAAGCAGGAACTATTTAACAAAAACTGGAATATAATCTATTGATAAATGACAAAAAAAAATATTGCGTAGAAAAGCTTAACAAAAAAAGTGAACGCTGACTTTTTTTTTTAAATTTATTTTTTTATCGTTTGTGAGGAAGGAAACAACGTTGTGAAACAGCGAAAGAACTATAAGAACATTTAATACTTCTAATGATATATTTTTTATTGATAAGATAAGCTTCTTAAAAACGATTTTATTTAAAATCGGATTAATACATAGGAGATTATTTTTCTTATAATAGATTGCACAGATAAATAGTGGCTTGAAAACAAAAAAATAAAACATTTTTTAGTGAAATTTTTATTATAAAAGAAAAACTAAGAGTTAGACTAGATTGCGCTGCACAGAAGTGACTCACACACTCTAAAGATGTTCTTAAAAATACAATGAGAAAGGCATGTATCTCTGTTCAATTATGTAAGTTCTTTTTCAAGAGAACATAAGAGTTTCCCGTCAAAGGAGTTACAGAAAATGCTGATTTTTCCCTGTGCAATTTTCCAAAAGCAATTCAGATTTGATATTTAAATATATTTCATTGGTTAGCAGAAACCGGTTTGATGTAGTGAGTAGATTTTGCCTTTTTTGGTTAACACCGGAATTTGACTTCCCGACCTAAAACTGGTTGTCCTATAGACTTGCACTTTATCCTAGTTGTGTCTAAATAGTTCAAATTATGTAACATCTTCAGAGTCGAAAAAGTCTTATTGTTTGAAAGCTGGAAAGTTGTTGTTGCCGAAAGCCTTTAAAGCAAGGGATTATCTTTGTATACAAGTGGCGCCATCTATGGCCAAGAATTCGCCTTCTGCAACACCCATACGTCACACCCGTTTATAAGGCGGACCCATTCATGCATCCATTCATTCATTCACAAATCCTAATTTTGTCCTGAACCAGAGAAAGATCAATCTTTAATTCAGTACCCCCAGAGGTATAATTTGCGATGAGGACGTGGAGGAGTTTGTAACCCTACAGATTTAATGTGCACCAGTCACCATTTACAAGGGGACTCTTTTGCCAGTTGGAGTCCAGCTCTCAGCCAACCTGGCTATCCCGGTCAAAGCTGGGAAGTAGTAGATAATTTTACTTACGTAATATTTACTTTCTGTGAAATTTTTTGATATGTAACTTTCCTTTTTTTAATTTTCTGTAATTTTACATAAGACTCCGGATGAATAATTTCCAGTAGATTATCATGTTAACATGTATTAAATTGCTTCTTTTATTCGATTCTCATCATGGTATTGTGTTTATTATTGACATAAAATCCTTGAGGAAGGAATGATTTTAAATTTACCACAAAATGTTTCTTAAACTTCATATCTTCGTTTGCTGAAGTAATTGGATTTGAAGAGAGCAATTCGATCAAGAAGTGAAGTGCCATGTCTCTCCGAATGTGAGCCAGTCTACGTACAAGCAGAGAGTACGCTATTCATTTGAAAATTTGCCTGCAATTAAAAACCTAAGTTTAACGTTAAAAAAAAGGCACACTTTCTTGGTGCGTAATTTCAATTTCTGTTTTTGACTAATTTATTTTTTTATATTTGTACGAAAAATAAAACCTTGTTGCCGCTTGCAATTTTTTTTATAATGCGAAAATTCATTCTCGCTTTTTGTCGTTAAAATTTATATTATATTGAGGGGAGAGTTATTATAGACATTGTCATCCTTTTTCTATGAAAAGGTACCCCAACTTAGAAAGGAGTTAACATGTCTTATGTACTAGTAAACTGGCGTTGTATTTTTGTAATGGTAGACACAGTACTGTACTCCCGCACCAGAATTATAGCTATGCTAGAATTCGATGAATGAATACCACTAGTTGAGTCATTGCTGTTTTGAGAAAAGCTGGGAGAACTGTATTAAGATCATCATACTTTTGAGTGCTGATCATGAGAGCTGTATTAAATTCAGGGTCGTGGTTGCTCCTGTATTATCTTTAGCAGTCGAGTATATGCATTGTACGTTGTGTGTGATCAAGACTGAGTAGCAACAGCTCGAGGTGGATAATGTCGCAGTCACAAGTCAACTGTTCAATGTGGAATCCATCGAAGTAGGCATGTCCAAATCGATGAGGGCGTTTCTGTCAAGGTAGACGTGTTCACATCCCGTCTGGGTCACCAATGTGGGAGAGTTGTTACGACAATGTCAACCCTCATCTATGAAAAGGTAACCCAACATAGAATCGGGTTAACATGTCTTATATACAAGTGAATTGGCATGGTATTTTTGTAGAGATAGACACACTATAATATAAAAACATTACAAACGACAACATTCTCCCCACAAAATTATATAATAATTTATTTATAACATAAATATATGATGTTTTCTTTTTTTATATTATAATAATTTATTTATAATGTATACATTATAATAGCAGAAGAGCCTTTATGACATAACTTTTAGCCAACTTTATTTTTAGATCGATAAGTACCTGCTATATTGGGAAAGTAATAGCGGCCGATGCGCAATGCAGTATACATAAACACAATCTCGTTCTTGGTTGACAATCGGCTTTTGTGGGCATTCTTTACATTTCATGTGATCAGAAAAGGTAAAACCTCGCCAAATGAAATTTTTTGCTATTCAATACCTATTTATGAAATCATGTTTCAAAAGAAAAAAAAAAACTGTGCGTAATTTGTAATTTCTGTTTTTGTTAATCTTTGTACGAAAGAGAGAACATTATCTATCAAATCTATTTTTCTTTTTAATAACTTAGGTTTTCTCCTCTTATTCTTGTCGTTCTATTTATTAGTATGGAATGACGTCATTAACAGTTCAACTTGGAAAAAAAAGCCAAAGTAATATAGGAGCTCATAATACGAATTATCTAAAATCTAAAGCTGTGAGTTTCACTTTTTTTTTTGCTGTTTTGAGGAAAAATATGCTGTAAAATATGTTTATCAGGAAAAATAAGCAGTAAAAAAAATCTTTCCTATTTCCATTTTTATGTTTCTTCTTTTCAAATGTTGTTTTGTGTATTTATATGTTTCGTATGTGTGTCGTTCCGAGATATTTAGCGAAGTTAAAATATTTTTATTTATGATGTTCATTTGGAATTTTGCGAAGTTAACGGATAAGCTATCTCTCCTAATTTAGAAATAGAAAATTTTCTAAAAATTCTTGTTTGGTATTCTGAGGTGTTCCTTTCCAAATCGATGTTTAAAAATCAATTGAAATTATCCCCACTACAAATCGATGTTTAGAAATCAATTAAAGCTACCACCGTTATAAATCAATATTTAGAAATCAATTAAAATTACCACCGTTATAAATTGATGCTTAGAAATCGAATAAAATTACCAACGTTGCTAATCGATACTTAGAAATCAATAAAAATTACCACCGTTATAAATCGATGTTTAGAAATCAATTGAAATCAACACCGTATAAATAGATGTTAAGAAATCAATTAAAATTACCCCCGTTATAAATTAATGCTTAGAAATCAATTAAAATTACCAATGTTATAAATCGCTGTTTGGAAATTAATTGAAATCACCAACGTGAAAAACCAATATTTTTTTTAAATTTGAAATCAAATGTTGTCTTCTCATTTGAGCAATATATACAAAGTGATTCATAATGACCATCCCTTAACATATATTTTTAGAATCTTTTTCAAGAATGAAGATCAAAAAAAGTACTGAGGGTTTACACGTTTCACGGTAAGTTTTCTTTTATTACTTTTTCAAATTTTCCGGTTGATTTTAAATTAATACCAGTAAAAATACACTATAAAAATGCTAGTAAAATTCTATTAATACTAGTAAATTAATACTAGTAAAACCACAGAAATTTTGCAACGAATACAAACACTGCTTTAATAAATAAAATAATGGATAAATGCGTCATTTGTAACAAATAACCTCCTTTCATTCAGATCTCAGCACCATTTCCTGTTTAAGTTAATCCTTTATCTACGGAAGTTGAAATTAAATTATGACTTAGACTAAAGGCCGCTCTCTTAGAATATTGACTATCTCATAATCAATTTCCATATCCTATCATACCGCTAGACTGAACAACTATGTACATTCTTCAAAGAGCTCTTTAGCGGGCATTTGCTGGTCAGTTAAAGTAAATACCCGGTATGGAATGCTTTGGACTTAGCCCTTTTCAGTTTCCGGACGAATAGATGTTGGCATTCCAAGCCATAATCATATTTCAGAAGTGTTTTATTAGCTACTATTTAATAACTCGAGCGGAAAAGTGTTAGTTGGATTTGCGATTAACACGGGAATAGTATTTAACCAGCTAACTTGAGTTTGGTTTGGGATTTAATATTGCATTACGAATACGAATATTTTGACTTGTATTTTCTGTCTGAATGAAAGATAATCTTTTGTCTGAAGCAGATTTAATTGCAAAATGAGTATTCAGTCAACCTTGCAGTGAATGGAAACTAATTTTGATACTTTAAGAGCAAACCATGATTTATGTGTAGAATTTAATTCCAACATAGTCTGCATTTTTATAAACTAATAAGCTAGTAAATCTTGAAAGTAACAGAAACAGAAAGACATGCTTGAAGATATGAAGCTTCATTTGTATCTAAAAGTAGGGATAATAAATGCCTACATGTATATGAATGCCGATTTCCTTGTAAAGGACACGAGTTTCTCGCCACTTGTCCATAGCACGTGGAAATACATTTTGAGCTGGTCATTCTCGTTTGCTGCGGTTCTCCTAGTTTATTACTTTTTTTTACCTTAACTAATTTTTTCTTTTCTGTTTCACTCTCGCTACCACAATTTTTCTAATTTGTTTTTCGAGAACTGTGATGGCTCAGGGGATAGAGCGTTTGTCTACCAATGAGGTGAGCTGGGTTCGAATCGCACCAATGGCTGGTCGATACGAATTCGCATCCGGCTTGCATCGATCACAGTGCTGACGTGAAATATACTCAGTGTTAGAAGGATCACGGGTTAGGGTCTCTTTGCCATCAGGCTAACCTTGTGAAGTTCTCGTGGTCTTCCTCTCCATGTAACGCAAATGCGGGTTAGTTACATCTAAAAGTCCTCCACGAAGGCGAAATTTCTCCCAATGCTTGATCCAGGATTTCCTTTGTCTTCTGGATTGGGTTCAAAATTACAAGTTTGCGGAGTTGAACATTAGAAGTCGTAAACCCTAAAATTGGGTCGGATGTTCAACGACGGTTATAAAATTAAAAAAAAATATATATATAAAAAATTTGTTTTTCGCTGTTATTTTCCGTTAGCACGTTTTCCGTTTTAAATCACTTTTGATTTCCTCATTCTCGACTGACAAGTCTTGAGAATGGGAAACTCTTCTTGAGCGCTTGAAACAATCTGGCTATTATTACTATCATCACATTTTTGAAGCAATTGAAGTTCCGTAATTTCAAGTTTATGAAACAGACCATACCATATTTTGTATTATTTCTTAGATACTCATTTAATAATTCGAGTGTTTAATGCAATGGCTATACTTCCATTGTTCAATAGGTTTTTAGATCAGTTTTCGCCATTTTATCATTTTGTTTTTCTCGAAAAGAGTTCCATGAAATTGAAAAAAAATATATTTAGAGAATATAATTTAACAATGCACATAATTATTTTCTTCTTAAATTCTTTAAATTCCATACCTTTTAAATGTTATACCCAATCTTTATTGGGCATTTGTTGGTCGGATGAAGTAAATACCCATCGTGCAAGGCTTTGGACTTTCAGTTTCCAGACGAATAGATGTTGGTATTCCAAGCCATAATCATATCTCAGAAGTGTTTTATTAGCTGCCATTTAATAACTCGAGCGGAAAAGTGTTAGTTGGATTTGCGAATAACGCGGGAATATATTTTAACCTGCTAACTTGAGTTAGGATCAAGATTTAACATCGCATTAAGGAAGCGAATATTTTGAGCTTGTATTTTCCGCCTGAATGGAAGATAATCTTTTACCTGATACGGGTTTAATTGCAAGATGAGATTCAGTCACCCTTGTAAGAAGTGGAAACGAGTCTTGTTACATTCCTTAAGAGCAAATGTTAATTCATAAGCAGCATTTAATTAATACATGCTTTGCATTTTTCTAAACTAATAAGCAGGTAAACAAAGAAACAAATTCATAACTTGTATTATTTTTTTAAAATATTTGTTGAAACGATTGTATTTCCTTGCTTGACAGACTATTAGATCAGTTAGCTTTTTTTTTAAGCGTTTTTATTATCTATGTTGAATTAGACAGGGTATGTAGCGTTTTTAAAACGTGCTTAAAGGTACTTGTTTTTGATTACATTTTTTAAAAGCCCTTAAAGGTGCTTTTTTTGTTCGGAGTTTGTAAAAAGTGCTTAATTTTCTATCCATTAAAACGAGATTTTTTTTCTTTTTGCATTCGATTGTCATTCTAAGTTACAAAAAATGCGTGATTTTCACAATTCTCTCTGCAATATTTATCAGAAACTAGTTATTTTATCATGATTATGTAAAGTTTTTTTTAAATGGTTTTGTGTTCTATTGATTTTATGTTTATAAATTAAGAACTTTAAACAATAGAAAGAAATAATTTTTATTACTGCAAAGATCCGAATCATGATTTATTTTTGAAAAAAAAAGATTAAAAATATTTTTTGAGTGCTTGAAAAGTACTTAAAAGGTGCTTACCCCGGTTTAGATTAGCAGAGACTTCAATTATTCGATACTGTTACATATTTTTTTCTTCATTTTTTTTAGTAAACTAAAGCAGAATTTTTGGAACAAATAGAATTTTGTTTTGAAAAAAAAATGTTTTAGAACTTATAAGTTTAGCCTTTGTGACTTTTACATGCATCAATTTAAGTTACTTCTGCTTAGTGGACAAAATTGTTTTAATTCTAATTTGTAAAAAGATAAAAAACATATTGCTCTTTTTACTACTAGGAAAAATATTTTCTTAAACTGCGAATAAATCCTAGTAGTGGAACTCGCTGTAACACTTTTGCGGTTGTATCAATTCGATGTGCATCGTTAAGTAAACATATTAGCTGCTTATCTGCAACACATTTATTACTTTTTTTCAGATTTGTTTCGGAAACATCTGTTTTTGTTTAGAAGATTCTGTTTCTTATAGAATTTCGTTTTTCCCTAAAAAAATTCGATACAAATAAAATCATTAAATTAATGTACTGATTTATTTATTTTTTTGAAATGTTTAATTTTCCAAAATGAAGGGAATAAATAAATTTGATTCCAAATACCTAGATTGAAGTCTAACTCAGCTATAAAACCAAAACTTATGGATTAAGTAATGAGACAAACTCGGGTTAATGTACCGTTTTTGAGTTTAATCATAAAGAGCGCTTCATATCCTCAGTGGTAGTCTGATCATGGGTTAGAGTCCCCTTGCCAGCAGGCTAACCTTGGGAGGTTTTCCTCTCCACTTAACGCAAATGTGGGTTAGTTACATCAAAAAGTTCTCGACGAAGGCAAAATTTCTCCCAATGCTTGATCCGGGAGTTCTCCTGGATCAAGCATTGGGGATCAGGCCTTCTGGATTGGGTTCAAAATTGCAGGAATGCAGAGTTGAACATCGATAGTCGTAAACTGAAAAATTCGGCCTGCTGCTCAACGACGGTTATAAAATAAAGTAAAATAATCAAATGCTAATTTTATTTGATTAAGCGAAATAATAGTTTCTTTCAATTCATTACTTTCATTTCGGTAGTTTAAATTCACTATATTCACTATGAATCATAAATGTAGTGTATTCTCTGAGTTACTTAAATTGTTGAAGAATGTAAAGAAATGTAAAAGTTTTTATTTTCTCAAATGTCAGAGAATAAGGATATCCACCTTCCATTTCCATTCCATATCACCTGGAGTTAAGTTGTTCAGTAGAATTGATAAAAGGTAATTAACTCATTAACATTTTAATCCATTTCTCTTTTACACATTTTAATCGATTTCTCTTGCAGTGAAAACTCATGATGCAGAAAATACTCAAGACAACTGCAGTAATTTTGATAACTTTGCTCTAATTTTTTTTTGTCTTAAATGATTACACGTTTTTGTTTCGTATGAATATGATAGTTATTTCATATTCTTAATGTATTTTTCGATAACTTGATGAGATGGAGTTATGATATTAAACTGATCCGTTCAAACGTTTACGTTTAAACAGAATTACGTTTAAATATTTGTTTCAATATTTTTAACGCAAGATATCTTCTGCGTTAAATTTACATTCTGATTGATTCATGTCTTAGAAATCCAATTACTTCAACTTCCAATTAAAGTTTACATCTTAAAATAACAGCTCTATTTCACTTTAACTGCATAATTGAGGTGCCATCAATCTAAACTGAAATATTTGTCTTAAATTAGAGTAAGACTGCTTCAATTAAAGTGAATTAGATTTATTGACTTTTATTGATGAAACGCACCAAACCTGATTAAGATGTTCCAATCTCGGACAGAATTTCTTCGAAATAGAATTAAAACTTTAAACATATACGAAGGAAAATTGATCTCGATATCTTTTCTTTTTGTTCAGTTTTTACAATATCTATATGAGAAAAATCTTCGCACTTTAATAGTATTTGTCTACATAGATTTTTTTTATGTATTTTAAAACATTTATGATTTTTCACAAATGTTTCAATAAAATACTTATGATTTTTCACTAACACTTATGATTTTTCACTAGGAGTCTTCGCTTTTGACCCAGATGAGTCACCGGCCATGGCACTTTATACGGTGACACTTTTATATATTTTTTTCTTATGTTGTAGGTACAGAAAAATATATATTTTAGTATTTCTTAAGGTATTACTATAAATAATATAAAATAATTAACATGAAATAATGGAAAAAAGTATGGAAAATATATTTAATAAAAATTCTGCTTTAAAGGGTTAAAGTGTTTAAAGAAATAGCTCTGATTAAGCATTTTATTTTATTTTTTTAACTGTTTTAAAAAAGAAACTTTGCATTTAATGCTCTGCAGTATTTTGAATTATTTTCATTTGATTTTATTAAAATGTTTTCTTATTTTAACAAATCAATTTAAAATTATTCCTGTCAGTATTCCTGTGTTAATCCTGTCCAGTAGTTTTGAATTCCTGAATTTCGAAACTGTTTCTAAGTTTGCGAAAACACCAGTAAATGAAGCATATGAATTATTAAATAAAAATAATTTTGTTTCTCTTCAATAACGAGTAAATTCTCTAAAATGCTAAAAGAGAGAAATGAAAAAAAAAACAAAAAAACATTTGATTTTTGGAACAATACTAGTTTTTTTTCTGTTACAATTCCAACTTATCTTACAGTGTTTCTCAATCACAAAAGTCACAGGATGAAGTGCTTTACATTTATTTTTGTATTTATATAGCATTTGCTTTGCATTTATATTGCATTTTAATTTTTAAATGTTTTCTTAGATTAAGGAACTAATATCAAATTATTCCCCTGATGTGTTGCCTGATGAAGAGTTGTCCTGCTAACACTCATATCTTTAATTTTTATGGTTTTTGTTTTCAGCTGGAGTTGTTTTTCTGACTTTTTTAAATTTCAACAATCACATAGTCACTTTGGTGAATGTCCAAAATATTTGTTATATCCTATTTGATATTAATCTATTCGCTTTAATATCTATTGAGGAAAGATTAGGAGAAGCATCAGTGTTTGGAGTACCAGTTAAATGCATACTGGACAATGGCATTTGACCTTAAAGAACATTAATGTAGGACATACCGGGTAAACGCATACCAGGCAGGGGCACTTAACTAGACCCAGTATACATTAGTAAGTAGATTGTCAGCATTCACCGGTGGATGTCAGCAACCACCATATTCGGTCATTCACAGTAACATAAATATCATTACCCACAGTAAATAATAAAGAAAAATAGTTAAAAAAATAAAACGTTTTTCACACTAATTTTTAAGTGGGTTCCTTTAGAGACTTCTTAAAAGAAATAATCTATAAATTTGCTAGTATTTTGGGCTGTAATATTTTTTTCCAATTTCCACCTGGATAATGACCTAGGTCATACAGGCACCTGAAGGGCAGATTTGTTAGCCACTCTTTCAGGGGCACCATATTAGGTGGGCCGACGTTGCTCCCACAGTAGGGACAGATACTACAAAGAAGGAAAGAACATCCATGCCTTACTCGGGAATCGAACCCAGAACCTCTCTGGCGCAAGGGTAGTTCCCTAACCCCTACACAGGCCGGTCGCCTGGGCTGTAATATTGTTTCATAGAACAGCAAAGAAACTTGTCTATTAACACATATTAGAAAGGAAAATTATAAAAAAATGCTTTTTAACCAAATATAAATAGAAAGAATGACTTAAAGTGTGTACTAACTTTGAAGTTTCTGTTAGGTGTTTTTTTAAAGTTGCAAATGCAATTGTATTCTTAAAATATGCAATAATGAAATATTGAATGTGAAAATAACTTTGAATTTTATATTTTTCTACCCAAAAGATTATTTTAAGAAATTAAAAGACTTTGACTATGTTGACTATACTTTCTTTGACTATGTGACAGAATGTTTCCTCCACTTCAAGGAATTACTATTTGCATTATCTGTTCCATCGTTCGAGCATTAAAGAAAAACTAAAATGAGCACTTCCCTGTACATAACCTCAGCTTTTTATTTCTGTTCTCCTCTCAAAATAATAAGAAAATTCAATTTCTGTTCTGTTTCTTCCAGAACAATGTCATCCAAATGTAATTTTCAGAAATTCAATTATATTTTAGTAATGGAATAGAAAGATATAGGTCAGTGATTTAGAAAACAATTGTGAAAGAAATACAATTTCCAGAAAATGAAAGAATAGAACACGATTTTCTTTACTCTTTGTAATTTTCTGAATACGTTTTTTGCATTTTATTTTTATCTTAAGGCATTGATGCAAAAAGGTGATTTAATTTCCTTCTTTGCGTTGTGTTATTTATATTTTTGAAGTTTCCACTATGAGCAAGGTAGTAAAACTAAAGATTTTTCTTTAAAAAAAATTTTAAAAAAATAAATTTTTTTAAAAAATTAAATCAATTTTTTTTCATATTTTGTTTATCAGTCAAATCTTGTGACTGAATTTATTAACAGAACTTAATATTATTTGAAAACAATAATATATTTAAAATAGTTGATATTTCTGACTAAAATGTTTCAAAAACTATTGTATAATTATTACAAATCTATCACCGAATGAATGAAATCGTGATTATTTATGTTCAAATTAAGGACCCTGAAATGATAAAGGCAGATAAGCAATTAGTTTTATATCCAATGAAGAGTTAATTAGTTTCGATCAGAATACATGAAAGCAGAAAAAAATATTGCAAGTTTTTCTAGGAAAAGCAAGACTTCCATTAGTATTCGTAAACACTAACAATGTACACCGAAGAGCCATTACATTATGACCACCCTCCATCTATAACAATGGGCTCGCCCAGGTTTTCATGGTTTCTCGCCCAAGAACAATGTTTTCCTGGGGCACATTAGGACCCATAATCTTCATAGAACAATCCCTGACGTCTGTAAGCTACTTGAACATAGTTGCAGACCAGGTTCACCCATTCATGGCAACAGTTTCTCCTGCGGGAGATGGTGTTTACCAACAGGATAATGCACCATGTCATAAGGGTCGAATC
>NC_092207.1:20455661-20464819 GCF_043381705.1 Parasteatoda tepidariorum
TAATAATAATAAAAATTAGCACTTGGTACCAGATACCTCAGACTACCTATCAGCACCTTGTGGAATCAATGCCACGGCGGTTGCTAGCAGTTTTGAGAGCTGAATGTGGTCCTACATGTTATTAGCAGGGTGGTCATAATGTAATGGCTCTTCGGTGTATATGTTATCGTGAATCAAGAGAATGTTGACTTTCACCTGTGAATGTCAACAATCACATAGTCACTTTGGTGTCCGAAACATTGTTACATCCGATTTTATATTAATTTATTCATTGATTTTATTATATTTATTCGTTATTTTTATTATCTGAGGATAGATTAGGAGAAGCATCAATATTCGGAGTACTTGTCAAATTTTATAGTGGGCAGTGGTTCTGAATCTTAAAAAAACATTGATGTAGGACATACCGAGGAAATGTATTCGGGACATTGGCACTTAACTTGACCTAGTATATGTTACGGACATTTACCAAAGCAACTATGTGATCGTCAGCATTCAAAGGTGGAAGTCAACAACCACCTATTTCTGTCACTCACAGTAACATATATAATATGTTTTAAGGCCTTTCATATACACGTAGTATTATTAAACAAATAAAACTGTAGTATTCATAAACACAACGGTATAATTGAAATATGTTTTTTACTAGCGAACTATTTAACAGACAGCTTGATTGCTTGCTTGCTTTCGTATGCCTGTTTAGGCAGAGGGGTGCGATTGTTTTTGTTTTCCAGTGGCGCCATCTATGGCGAAGAATTCGATTTCGCCACACCATACGTCACATTCGTTTTATAGGGCGGATCCATTCATACATCCATTCATTCATCCACAGATCGTAATTTTGACCTGAATCAGAGAGCGATCGATCTCCAATCCAGTATACCCAGAGGTATGGATTTGTTATGGGAACATGGAGGGCTTTGCGACTCGACAGATTTAACGTGCATCGGTCACCATGTACTACACGGGGAGTCTTCGGCCGGCGGGTTTCGAACCCACGAACTCTCGGACATGGTGGAAAATTATAATTTAACAGTTTAATGTTGCTCTTATCCACTTTTAGTTTCTTATGATATTTTTTTAATTTAAGTTTATTTTGAAATATAATAATTCACCCTTATTATTTCCCTAATTATTTCTTTATATAAAACTTTTTATCAATGAAACGAACCTTTAAAAAGATTCACATATATTAAAGGGTATATTAAAATATAAAATGTTCTAAATGTTTATATTTTCAAGCTTTTGAATGTTGAATTGGTTTTAGAGACAATTTAGAAGCATAATTCTTATTAACTACTGATATTTAAAGCATTAATTTAGCAATAGTCTTATATAATGGACCATTCAACTAAATATTTAATCGTCTCGCTAACTACAAAAGCCTTTGGTAATTCCAACGTATTGCCCACACTTTATATTATGTCGTAATGTATTTGGCAGTCTTATAATATCAGTTGTTATTCTGTATTTCGGGTACTCAATAAGGAAGATTTCAACATTTGAATATAACAGTTCTATAAACTTAATTGAAAGGATATGAATAGAATTAATTACCTTTCAGCGGAATGCCATGCATATTGTTAGAGAAGAATGAAATTCATATATATCAGCTGAAATTATTGCAGTGTATTATATTACCCGATTGGAAACTTGTAAGTGACGTCACGCATGGGTCACCCAATCAGGTTCAACACATGCGCTTGACGTTGCTTGCAGGTATCCATTTAAATTTGATCCGAAAATTGATTCAGTGTGATAATGAACCCTAGAGGTAAAAATGTAATGTTATCACGTGGTTCGATGCAATTCGGGTATTAAAATTGTTGATGGTTTAATATAGTTTTAATTGTAATATTTATTTATTTTTTATTTTTCCGTAAAACTGTAGTAAAACAATATGGTTTTAATCTTTTAATTATTTAAATCTTTATTGAAATATATATTGAACCTAAAAAATATTTATGAGTAAAAAAAACATGCAATTTTAAAATTTTTAATTAAATGTAAAATAGATATTATATTGATATATATTATTTAGTGTAAAAATAATTTAGATTTAGATACTGTGAATGTGAAATAATAATATTTCCGAAGAATTAGTTTCCAACAATGCATTTTAAAATAAATTTGTAATTGAATTTTATTAATTTTTAAAAGTTTTGCATCTTTCCCGTGAATCACCCGATTGTCACGTGATTTTCATTAAAAAATCATATAAAAACAACGCATTGTAATTAAGAAAAGTGTAAATGTTCAAAAAGATTTCTTGCTATTTAAAAAAAATCTTTTTATACGTAAAAATTCATCGAAAGCGTTAATAAAAAAGAATTGCGTTCATGAAATTTCTTAATTTTGAAGAGGTTCCTATTAATTTTTGAAACTCCTTTTTAAAGATAGACTCATTAAAGGCAATTTTTATAATTCTTAGCATGGTTTTAACATCATTTTTGGAAAATATCTTTTTTTCAGGCGTAAAGATTTACCAAAAATATTTACAGAAACACTTTTGAAAATTTGCTAAACCTTATAAATTTTTAAAGAAGCGTTCTGCTTACTTTTAATAACACTTTTGGCCAAAAAGTTTTATGAAAAACACTAACAAAGAAAAGCAATGTGCCTCCTGCAAAGTTTGTAATTTATATGAGTTTCTTATAATTTTTGAAAAAGAGAAAAAAACAAACAATTCATTTACTATTACAATGCATCAAAAGAATTAACAGAAAATAAACACATTTAAAATTTTATACTCTAGTAAATACTGTTTTTTTATAAATGCATAAACCTGATAATTGATCCAATTTATATTGAATGACCAGTTAACAAAGATATAGCTACGCTGTAAAAAATGCTGTTAGGAAGTACTGGCATCATGAATACCAGTTTTGATTGCCGTAAAATTTTATGGAACAATAAATCTAATAAACCGTACTTTTTACAGTAATACCTAAAATCAATGAGTCTTTAAAATTAAATAAATATTACTGTAGAAAGCACGGTACTTCTTACAGTAATAACTAAAATCAATGAGTTTCTATAATAAAATAAATATTACTGTAAAAAGTAGGGTATAAAATTTTACGGTAAAATGGATTTTACGGATGCTGCATTCATGATGCCAGTACTTTTTAAAGTAATTTTATTCAGAATTGTGTATAGTGTTGTAGAAGACTATCACGTATTATTTTACATGTTTAAATACTGCAACGGATGAGCTGAATGAAAAACTGAGGACTATCGAGTATTATCCTACATGTTAAAATAACGGAACGAATGAACTTAATGAAAAACTGAAGACTTTCGAGTATTATCTAACATGTTAAAATATTGGAACGAATGAGAAACTGAAGACTATCGAGTATTATCCTGCATGTTAAAATAACGGAACGAATGAACTTAATGAAAGACTGAAGACTATCGAGTATTATCTAACATGTTAAAATAACGGAACGAATGAAAAACTGAAGACTATCGAGTATTATCTTACATGTTAAAATAACGGAACGAATGAACTGATTGAAAAACTGAAGACTATCGTGTATTATCCTACATGTTAAAATAACGGAACGAATGAACTGATTGAAAAACTGAAGACTATCGAGTATTATCCTACATGTTAAAATAACGGAACGAACGAACTGCATGAAAAACTGAGACGGAATTATTCTGAAAAATTAACTTATTTAAGAATTTTTTTTTTTTTACATAAAATCTTTAAATTTATCAAATAACCTTTTAACTGCTTATAGTTTAAAACTTATCTTAGAAATTTTTAAGTTAGTTCATTAAACTTTATGATTGAATAGCCTATTTTATAGTTCCATGGGTTGAACTATACATCATTAAATGATAGCTTACTTGACTTAAGACGTAATCTTTCTTCTTTAGATTCAAAAGAGATCCCTGAGAGAAAATTGATGATTTGTGTCTAAGAGGATTTATTTTGCTTTTGAAACTAAACTTTTATGTATCTTTCCAAAGATAAATGCTCTCTCTGTGTAAAATACTCCAACAAAATTAATGATTCATAAGCGATCAGTCAAGAAGAGCGTTAATATATTAACTTTTATTGTGCACTTTTCCTTTTAAAGGAATTGTTCATTTTAAAAAACGTGACTTAAACTTTCTTAAATTCACGCAACATGAATTTTAAAGTATACATTGTTACAGTTGAATAATTCACACTCTTTCAGATCAAATTTTAAGTATTAAATATTCATATACAATGTAATAATTATATACAATAATATATAATAATTTATATAATTATTTATATAATAGTTTATTTGGAATATAATAAACATAATACTTTATTTCAAATGTATATATCAATATAGAAGAGCTTCTATGAAACAATTATTAGCGAACTCAATTCTCAGATCGATAAGAATCAGCTTTCTACGGAATGTGTAAGCGGCCGGTGCGCAATGTCGAGCACATTCTAAATATCCCACTCTTGACTTAAATGGACCTCTTGGTTGACAACCGACTTGTGGGTATTCTTCACTTTTTCTTTAATTTTCAATTGATCAGAAAAGATAAAATATCATCAAGTAAAATTTATCGCCGATTAATGGTTCAATCTCTGTCCAATCTAAACAGACTAAAAGTAAAGAAAAAAATGATTAAAAAAGTTTAGTTAAAAAAAGGCCTTATAATTATTTAATTCAATCTGTAAAATCGCGCGTGGAATGTATCACACCCTAGCCCACCTAAAAAATTGAATGTTTGTAATTTATGATGCCTAAGTTCTCTAATGCATGTAGTATTTGACTCTTTACTTGTCCTTCTGAGAAAATTATCGCTTGAATAAGTGTTTTAGAATAGGATTTATTAGCATATTTTGTTCATAATGGGATATGATACACCCTCATGCACCAGCTCGTGTCTGTTTTCTTTTTTTTTCAACTCCTCATGTGTATATTTTATTTTATTTTATCCGTCGTTGAACAGCCGACCCATTTTTGGGTTTACGACTGCTAATGTTCAACACCGTAGCCTTGTAAATTTGAACCAGAAGACAAGGAAATTTCCAGAGGTATTGATTTGTTATGGGAAAACGGAGGACTTTGCGACTCGACAGATTTAACGTGCATTAGTCACCATTTACTACACGGGAGTCTTCAGCCGGTGGGGATCGATCAGGCCTATCCACATGTGTATATTAGAAATAAACGTTTTGCTTGTAATAGTGTGAATATTTCTGCTCGCAAAGTTTCTAACTTTCAAACGGTTTTAAATCTTGTTTTAGCCAATTATTCAATTACCTAATGACAATTTTTTTCTGCTCTAAATATTGCTGTAATTGATGCTCGAATCCTTTTGCTTTCAACTGCTAATCCTCATCCAGATCTAGATGTGGACAACTTTTTTAAAGGATTTAGCATTGAAGCTAAAAGAAGAAAAAAAAAGCATTGAACTGAATTTTGAACAGCTTGAAATTTTTTAACTGTCACTTTTTGTAATAATTGTGATAAAGAAATTAATTTAAATGTAACCAAATTACTTATCTTCATAAATTATCTTCATTTTCTTTTTTTACTGAAATTAAATGGCAGAATACTTACCTAATTTTATTCAGTATTAATTATTATTTTTTTCAGAATCTGAAATTTTACCGAACGAGCACCCCAAAGGCATCAGTAGAAATTTTTTCAGTGGGTTAAGTCAGGAAAGCATCTAATATGTTAAAAAGTATTACAAAGTTTTTTATATGTATAATTAAGTTCCCATAATTAATCCCATATATAATTAAATCCCATATATAATTAAATTTAATAATATAATTAAATCCCATAATTATTTATAAATAATGTATTAAACCAATAATTGCTTTGTCAAAAAATTTACATTTAAATTTGAAATCCAACAACGGAAGAAAAACTACCAAATTTTATTTAAATTAAATATGCACAAACATGTAATTGCATACGTGAATGAGACGAAAAAACACAACAATTTTATATCGAATTTTAAAAAGCTACATTTAGAATTAATCATCGAAATATAACTACCATCAATATCAAAAAATAGCTTCCCTCGTTTGATATACAACCTTTTGATGCAGTTTGCAGGGTAGGTAGCGTTTTTAAGAAGTCCTTAAAGGTGCTTATTTTTGATTTACACTTTTTAAAAGCCCTTAAAGGGGTTTTTATTATTGCTTAATTTTCGATTTTTTTAAAATATTTTTTTTACTGTGTCGATTGTCGTTCTAAATTACAAAAAATGCTTAATTTTCACATTTACAAAAAGTTACAAAATTTTAATTAGTAGGTAGAGATTAAGAAAAAAGTGTTTTGTTTTTGTACAAATATTTTTTTATTGTTAGAAAGAAATTTTTTTATTGCGTTGGATATATTTTAATTTTTTGCTAAAGAAACTGACCACAGTTTCACAAATATATTCTAAATTACCTTCGAAGCAAAATTGTAAGCAATATATTTTTATGGAATATAATTTTTAAAAAAGAAATGAATGAAAAGGAATATTTTTTTGTTATATTTCCAATGGCCATTGTTACAAAAAGACTTCCTCGCCACAAAAGGGGAAGGAACAGATGAGAACATAAAGAAAAGAAAAACGTAACAGGCTCGGC
Source organism: Parasteatoda tepidariorum (assembly GCF_043381705.1). Lineage (NCBI taxonomy): Eukaryota > Metazoa > Arthropoda > Arachnida > Araneae > Theridiidae > Parasteatoda > Parasteatoda tepidariorum. The sequence continues at coordinate 20,462,257 of NC_092207.1, forward strand.
GATGAAAGTCTGTGTGACCGCTATAAGACTTATTGAGTACATAAAGGGGTGTCCTTTCGTGACGGACAACGGCGAAGATGGTCTGCATCTATCTTTTCTTGAAATAACACACGCAAGGCTTCTCTTGATAGCATCATATAGCTTGCCAAAGTCTTAGATCACTTAGCTGCAAAGCGTTACCTGGGTGCACAATTAGGAGGTAGAACTACACCCTGTAAAATGAGATATAAGATCATTTAAATGCCTCGTTCTCTGATCTGATTTAACGTTAAACGGTTTTTAAGATTGTGTAGATACATATGTATAGTGCGTAGCTTTTTTAAAAAGTTCTTAAAGGTGCTTATTTTCGATTTTCGTTTTTTTCAAAGCCCTTAAAGGTGCTTTTTTCATTGAATGTTTTTAAAAAGTGCTTAATTTTCCCTTTTCAAAAATGAGATTTTTTTTCGTTACCATGTCGATTTTTCGCCACGTATTATGCAAAAGCGTGCTTTTTACATTGTTCTATTCAACGTTTTCACAATTCATTTTGGCGCACGGTCGGTCCATAGCGTATGAAAGAGCCAATCATTTTAGGGTAAACTAACCAGTGAAGGTTCATTTAAGCTTCGCTTGCCTTTTAAAAATCATATTTATTTCAAAATTCATAATTTTAGTTAAATGACAGTGTCAACATATTTGTTACTAATTGCAAATTATGTAAAAAAATTGTAGAGAACTTACATAATATTGTTTTAAAGTTTTGGAGGTTCAAATAACAAGTAGTAAGAAGACCAAGTGAAGGAACAGCTCTTACCAGTGAATGAACACCCAGTAAAGGAACACTTAATTTTGGTTATTTTTTAATGCTCTTTATGAATTTATAAGCCATACAAATATTTAAAAACAAGCCTATTCTTGAAAATTATAACATATAAATGCTTGGAAAATGGTAACTTTTTTTTGTAATCATGAATTGAAAATTAAAGTGTCAACATATTAACACATACTGTTCATTCATTAGGAAATCTATGCCCAGTAAAGGAACATGCCCGTTCCCTCACGGGTTAGAAGTTGTTTTTCGTATTTTTAACATACTTTTGATGCGAAACATCACTAAAGGTACAAGAAAATTAAAATTTACTTCTTATTTTCATTAACTTAGAAAAAAACCAAGTAAAGGAACACTTGTTCCTTCACTGGTTTTTCATCGTTTGGTGATCCAGTGAATAAACACCCCCTTATCTCAGTACTTTATTATGCTATGATTCTTAAAAAAAATAAAAACGTAACTTCAATAACTATATTTTGAATTATCTTTTTCACAGTGAGAAAAATAAAGCTCTTAGATGCAATTAATTACACTTCAAACATATAAATACAAACACTCATCTTATAATTTTTTCAAAGAAACAAGGTGTTGCAGAGATAATAACAAATTCAAAATTTTTTCCAGAGAAGTCTATTTCACCAGGTAATCCAAAGCATTGCTAGATGACTTCCTATTGTTTGGCTGTCAGCTATTGTTACCAATCAATCTAAAGAAAAATTTTGAAATTCTTATTTTCAATCAATATATATGAAATGTTCCTTCACTGGTTGGTTTACCCTACATGTTTGATGAGTCAAGCAGTGGACTGATCGTTAAGACACGGTTCCCAGCAGATCACCGAAGTCAAGCATCACTGACTACGGTCAGTGTGCGGGTGGGTGACCACTTGGATCAGCCTGCGTAGGGACCGAGGGTGTGCGGTATTGGTCCTCGTTAAAGTGTTCTACCGTAAAGTGCTCGACTTCGCGTTCAGGTCGTCGGGCTACCGAAGTGGGGGTGCCATCCCCTCTGCAGAGGATCAAAATTGTGATGGCATGTCTTCGGATCATCCTCAGGTATGTTTCCCAGACCGTCGCCAATATCCCATTTTGCAGCTCTAGTGCGACGTAAATGAACAAAACAAACATGTTTGATGAAATAATTGCGAGTCCGTATGTGCGTCTACTGAGCTGGATTCGGTGAGATTATTACCTTCCCATGTGCACCGCTGCTGCATTTTGCAAGATATTCTCAATTTCAGACTTCATTTTCCACCCTCTGATATCGAGCCAAAAAGTCTCTCAATCATTTTATAACGGCTATTATAATCAAGAAAAGAATTCTTCGGCAAAAGCCAGTTATTTTCTCATGATCATCTAAAGTCTTATTTTGCATTTTGTTATTATTATTTTGCATTTTGTTAATGTATACAATACTTAAAAATACCAATAGCTGAATAAAAAACTGTGTCGACTTTCACCGGTGAATGTCAACAATCGCATAGTAGCTTAAGTGAATGTCCGAAACATTTATTATATTCGATTTGATATTAATTTATTCTCTAATATTACTATATTTATTCTATATTTTAATATCTGCTGAGGATAGATTGGTAGAAGCATCAGTGTTCGGAGTACCGGTTAAATACATACCAAGGAGTGGCACTTAACTAGACCAAGTATATATTTCGTTCGGACATTTACCAAAGCGACTATGTGATTGTCAACATTCACTGGAAGTCAACAAATTCGGTAGATCAATATATATATATATATA
>NC_092207.1:20464930-20553826 GCF_043381705.1 Parasteatoda tepidariorum
CGTAGAGAGATTCTATTTTGGGAATTCAAGGCTGAAAACATACCATTGAAATATAAATAGATTTATATTTCAAAGGAAGAGTTATTTTTAGAATCGTTCCCTTTTTCACTTCCATATAAGGAAGCAGAAATGAATTTCCTTAATGCGTAAGGTTACAAGGAATGTACGAAGTGTGCCTTTTGACCTCAAATCTATGTTGGTATAAAACGTAAGAACACATAGTTTTGCGTGTCCTTTTCATCATGATCTGATCCTGATAAGCTGTTCCGGATTTGTCCGGAGTCTTGTCCACTCCCCCTCCTTTACAGGAGTGGGGACGTGACTGTTATCAATACCAGCCTACATTTAAATAAACCTGTTTAGAACGTCTGATGGCTTAAGACTGCAATTATTTCAAGCCAAATACAACACTGATAACAGGGTTGTAGCCCTGTTAATACATATATATATGTGTGTGTGTGTTACCGGCAAAGTATGAAACGGCAGCATTCTACGGAATGCCTAGGCATTGTATATGCCGAATGTTTTGAGGCAGAGTATGAAATATGAGAAGTATTACATACTTTCCCTAGACATTGTATATAATACCTAGGCATTCTATAGAATGACAAATGTCACTGAGGCAAAGTATAAAAAAAACGTCCTGATGAGGTTGTTATATGCATTTCTGAAAATTAAAATGTTATTTTGAAAAAATAATGAGAGTGTCATTAAAAAATTTTATTCAAAATGCGTAAAGAGAAATGAAAGTTGTACAAAACATAATTTAAGCCTTTCTTGTTAAGGGAAGCAAAATTTTCATATAAAGAATAAGAAAGTGACCTACTTGTTGCAACATGGCAGGCTTGACCGCCATTCTGAATTTGACATTTTGGAATGACGTTTTGACGGTATTTTATACTTTGCCGGTTTCTTATTTGGCATTCTATAGAATGCCTAGGAAATGCACGAAATATAAATCATTTCACACTTTGCCGGCTAATTTTAGGCATTATATACAATGCCTAGGCATTCTATAGAATGCCGGATTTCAAACTACATGCCGGTAACATATATATATAATTATTCTAACGCCGTAAGCCTTCACATTGAAGCTTATGTTCAAATCATCTCCCTTGAACAATAATGAACGCATAAATATTCTTCTCGACAAACATATTTCCTATGAAAATCAAATTATTTCTGTTCTTGGGGATAGAAAATGATTCGTGAAACTCAGAATATTTATGACCCCAGGGAACTCTTTAATTTAAGGGAATTAATCTTAAGCAAACTTTTCAGTTAATCAACTGCTCACATAAATTATTTTGAAAATGGCTTAAATAAATCTTTTAAGTGTTTGCATTTTAATCTTAAATTATTTGCATTCAAAACTGTGTTCCCTAATGTAAAATAAATTGCAGTAAATTATCATTCTTTATTCAAAGAATTATTAATGAATTTTAGGTTATATCCAATTTAAATTTTTAAAAATAATAAGATAATTTAATTTTATCAATCGAAGATTATTCTTAATCATACGAATTAATATTAAGATTATATCATTCTTATAATACTTTTTTTCGTGAGTAAATAATTGAATATCTGCTTTATATTGCTGTAAATTAACTAGATTAAGCGAAGATGATTATAATTATAAGATTAAATATTGAAATTATATGAATCTAACAATATTTTTTTAAATGTTTTTAAGTGAATAAAAATATCCAGCTAAATAATACCCATCTTAAATTTTTCAAATTTGCTAGATTAATCGAAGCTTATTCTTCATTCTAAAATTAAATGTTGAGATTAAATCTGTCCTGTATATTTCTTTGTATGTAAGGTAGATATTTATTATAATAATAATGTGCTTGTGAATTAATTAAATCTCGATCTGGATTAAATCCTATAGATCTATTGAAGCTTATTCTTTATTCGAATATTAAATATTAAGTTATGATTTCCTTCTTATATAACTTCATTTATGTCTTTGTTATAAATAACATCATCCGCTTAGCACCTTAAACATCTTATATCTTTGTTATAAATATTCATACTGTTGAACTAGATTGTACTCATTCGATGCTATATTTTTGTTGTTGTTTAAAACTGAGTTCCTTATTGCGCGAAATATCGTTGATTCACAAAAATAAATTTACTAAGTTTACATGCCATTTACATTATTTTAAATAACTAGAATTATGAAGTAGATTGTTCCTTTATCCCAATAATAATAATTGAACTAGATAATATTCGTTTATTTAGTGATTCGCCCTATTTAGTGATCTGCAAATAAAGGGGAAGGATTTCTCTGGCAAGGAAGGTGAAAAGGTCTGTTCTAAGATTGTTCATTTATCCTAATTAGAGTAATTGAACTAGATAATATTCATTTATTTAGTGCTTCGCACTATTTTGTAATCTGCAAATAAAGGGATCAGATTTCTCTGGCAAGGAAGGTGAAAAAGTCTGTTCTAAGATTGTTCATTTATCCTAATTATAGTAATTGAACTAGATAATATTCTCTTATTTAGTGATTCGCACTATTTAGTGATCTGCAAATAAAGGAAAAGGATTTCTCTGGCAAGGAAGTTGAAAAGGTCTGTTTTAAGATTGTTCATTTATCCTAATTATAGTAATTGAACTAGATAATATTCGTTTATTTAGTGATTCGCACTATTTTGTGATCTGCAAATAAAGGGAAAGGATTTCTCAGGCAAGGAAGGTGAAAATGTCTGTTCTAAGATTGTTCATTTATCCTAATTATAGTAATTGAACTAGATAATATTCGTTTATTTAGTGATTCGCACTATTTTGTGATCTGCAAATAAAGGGATCAGATTTCTCTGGCAAGGAAGGTGAAAAGGTCTGTTCTAAGATTGTTCATTTATTCTAATTATAGTAATTGAACTAGATAATATTCGTTTATTTAGTGATTCGCACTATTTAGTTAGTGATCTGCAAATAAAGGGAAAGGATTTCTCTGGCAAGGAAGGTGAAAAGGTCTGTTCTAAGATTGATCATTTATCCCAATTATAGTAATTGAACTAGATAATATTCGTTTATTTAGTGATTCGCACTATTTTGTGATCTGCAAATAAAGGGATCAGATTTCTCTGGCAAGGAAGGTGAAAAGGTCTGTTCTTAGATAGTTCATTTATCCTAATTACAGTAATTGAACTAGATAATATTCGTTTATTTAGTGATTCGCACTATTTAGTGATCTGCAAATAAAGGGAAAGGATTTCTCTGGCAAGGAAGGTGAAAAGGTCTGTTCCAAGATTGTTCATTTATCCTAATTATAGTAATTGAACTAGAAAATATTCGTTTATTTAGAAGATTCGCACTATTTAGTGATCCGCAAATAAAGGGAAAGGATTTTTCTGGCAAGGAAGAAGAAACTTGTAACTTACAACATTTATTTGTATTATTATATTCAATAATTGCACCAAATTTTGTAGGCTTAGATTAAATATTTATGGAAATATAGACATTTTTATTAGAAAAAAATTTTATTTCTCGTTTTTTTTCTATAACTTTAAAAATATTCATTAAAATTAAAAAAATTTTTTGGAGAAGTTTGAAATTAATTATAAAATTTTTTCCATTAAAATTAATTTATTCCATTAAAATTTGAAAAAAAAAAATTCATTGAAAACTATGAATTTTTTAGTAATTAAAGTAGTTCTTTTATACTGCTCATGCGCTGAAAAAGATTAAAAAATTTTTTCGTTGTTTGTTATTTGGCATATAATGAAAAAAATTCGATTTGAATATTTTAAAAATTTTAAAAAAGTTTCACGCAATTTTCTAAGTAGTTTTTGTGCTTTTTAAAGGAAACTCAAAATGTAAATGGGTTTTCCACAAATATCATTTTGTATCATAATGCAAAATTAAGTAACAAATAATTATCACTTACAATAAACGTTCATACACCAAAATATGATTCTATAAGGAAAGAAAATATGCGAAAGAAAAGATACTTTTATGGGGGGGATCCCCAACCATGCCGGTGTCATTTTTTATAAATCTTGATTAATCGTACAAAATGAAATTTGAAGAAAACCCCCTTATCATTTTGAGCTTTTTCTTACAGAATACTAAAACTACTTCGAAAATTGCTTGAAAGGTTCACTATAAAATTTAGTAAAAATTTTTTTTCCAGTGCATGCGCAGTATAAGAGAACTGCTTTAATTACTCATAACTTTCACAGTTTTAGACAAATTTTTGTCAAAATTTGAAACAATAATTTTATTACTTATTTCAAATTGTCCCAAAACTTTTGTTTAATTTTAGTGAATATTTTTAAAGTTATGGCAAAGACACGTAAGACAAAAAAAAATAGTTTTCATAAAAATGTCCATATTTCATTAACATTTATGAAATTTTGTGTAAATAACGCATATAATAACAAAAGTAATTGTTACAATTTTAGTGCTACATTTTTTTGGCATAGGGTGTTCAAAAATTTCAATTTTTCATTTATTGTTGGTCCCTTACACTTTTAAAAGCTTTGAACTTTGATAAGTATGAGAAATTGCATAACCTAACACTTCAAAATTTATAAAATGATTCTCTAATTATTTTTTGTGAAAGATCACAAAATGTGTCACCAAAGAAGTGTTTTTATTACTTTGTCAACCGCTGTATATAGTTCACTTTTATATTTTGCTCAATATACGTCTTTAGGATTAACAATCTTTTGTTAAAAGAAAAATATTTCAATAACTGCGATTAACTTTTCCAATTTTGTGCAATGAGTTTATTCACAATATTTTTGTCTTTAATAATAATTCTACTTTTTAGCAAATAATATTATTAAATAATTTAGATATTTATATAAAATCCCTCATTTGAAGTAGGTGCATCAATTTATACTTATACATCTTATACATAACTAAGCTTAAAAACATGTTGTTTTGATTAAACACGCATTTCTACAAAAATAAAGTCGGTATTTTGCATTCTTTTTTGAATTTAATTAATGGATTTTTCTGGAAAAAGTATTACTTACAAAAACTTTAATTTAGTTTTATTTTTATTCGATATAAACCCAAAATATCCATGTAGTGGTAACTTTTAATTACACTTTAGTCATGTACTCTGAGTTTCCTGCTTGCACAGAGGAAAAAAGAAATTGTAATTTCAAAAACTTTTTTTTCTTCTTTTAAAATTAGACTAAGCATAGTAATTAGCAACGAGCTTTTTAAAATTAGTTTTTACCCCTTTCTTTTTTACTGTTATTTATTTTAAAACAAGAAGATAATGAATGATGTTACTGAAAATTCTTTTATCCTTGTTAATATATATTCTAAGTCTTCTTAATATATATTTAGAATAGAAAATTCTTCTTAATATATATTTAAAATTAGACAAATTGTATGATAATTGTAAAATATTTATTTTATCAAAAGTATTTTTTAAAATAGTTATTAAAATATAGTTTACAATTCCTTTATAGCTTTAAATGATAAAGGTTTATAAAAAATGTGTTTATAAGCAATGAAATATGCTATATTTTAATGCATTAGATTGATGTATATTAAAACTTCCGCGCTAAACCATTTATTCCAATAAAATGAACGAAATTTAGTAATTTGATTTCGAAAAAGTTTCAAACAAACTATTTGAACCATTATTTTCTTTGATGATATCGCACAATAATTAGAATACACCTTCGATTTTTAAATGAGAGAAGACTGACATTACTCTCTGAATTCTTATCCTAAGTTCTTGATGGTCTTACTTTATGGCCATTTATAAACTGTGTAACTGCCTTTACAGAGGATACGATACATAAATATCAATTTTACTTTTTTTTTGCTTGAAAATTGTATTTTTTTANGGGGGGGGGGATGCGATCTTCACAATTATGCTTGACCTATACTTTTTATTGAAAACAGCAGCTCCAAATATTAGTTCTGATTTATTTTAAATTCGATGAAAGTGTCTTTTTGTATATTAATAAAGAAAAAGTTGCGTCATTACTAATTTTTCCGTTAGTAATCAAATTCTTATTAAAAAGTTATATATATATATATATATATATATATATATATATATATATATATATATATATATATATATATATATATATATATATATATATATATATATATATATATATATATATATATATATATATATATATATATATATATATATATATATATATATATATATATATATATATATATATATATATATATATATATATATATATATATATATATATATATATATATATATATATATATATATATATATATATATNATGAAATGATTTTGTGTGTGTGTGTGTGTAATAAGCGAGACAACAGCCTCTATGTTATCCCACCAGATGTCGCTCGCAGGAACAAGAATGTATTGGAACTTTCTCGATGTAAATGAAGAGAGTCAGTTGATATTGTTTCTAGAGGAAACTGGTAACCTTAGTGGTTAAGTGGTTATTCGTTAATTAATGTTTGTTTCTAAGTGAAACTAGTTGTTTTTAGGTAAAACTTGGAACCTGTGTGGTTCGAACCTAATTGCTTAAGTGTCTATGTGACTCATGTTATTATTGAAGAATAAATATTATTGTTATTGATCATATGGCTGATTAAATTAGTTGATGATAACCGACATCATCGCATTATGGTGTAGTTTGAAGTAACTCGGCATATATACCTGACATATATATATATATATATAAATAGATATATATATCTCCCAGTACAGCCTTATTCCTCGAGGATTAAAATTGTGATGGGAAGTTTCGGATCCCCATCCCCTCTGCAGATATGAAGAGGGGATAGCTTTCCCAGTTTTGGCAACTCGACGACCTGCACACGAAGCCAAGCGCTTTGCAGTAGAACAGATTAACGAGGAACGATTCCGTATACCCACGGTTTCTTCACAGGCTACCCCCTAACTGATTGCGGCCAGTGATGCTTGACATCAGTGATTTACTGGAAAACCTGTTTTGCGATCAGTCCACAGGGAAACTTTATAGTACAAAAACTCTTACTGACTAGAATTAAAAAAAAAAGGAAAGAAGGTAAAGTCATCAATTTATCCTACATTCGAATTTAAAAAAATGCATTTTGATTCAGAGAATAATAAGTACCTCAAAACTGAAACGCATTTAACTAGATGCTTAATGAAATGAAAATAACTGCACCTTTTACTTTTGATAATAATCTAAACCATTAAAAAATTGTTTTTATGTCTCACACTTTTTAATCAACCACCTTAAGTTTTAAAAAATATCAGATAAAGTGGAAAGCTTTACTTTAGACATACATACTTTAGACGTTATACTAACAGTGAAGTGAAAAAAAAAATTAGTTCAAGATTTTCTGCCTCCTTCGCAAGAGGTTAATAAGAAAAAACTCAGCATAAAATGATTTAATTTCAAAAAGCATCTACTTGCTAGATGATGTTAATATATACACTAGGTGGTTAATTTTATAACATAGACTAGTTAACTAATGTTTTATCATAATGTACGCATATAGAATTGTTGGGTCGGTCTGAAAAGTGTCTTAATGTTTTGTCTGACCAAAAAATGCCACCTATCAATACATTCTGGCTTATCACTATTTTGCACTAAGCCCTTAAGAAAAGAACATTATGTTGGCTAGTCGGAACCATTTAAAAAGAAATTGTGAGCTTGCTTAATAAGATTTCATTCTAGGTTTCTGAAGAAATTTCTTTTTTATACCCAAGTGAAAATTCTTGATGGATCCATCAAAATATTTTGATGGTTTATGTTTGTTTCTGTGCGATTCTTGATGGTCCAACATCATTTGATGGTTACCTTCCTCCCACATTTTCTATTATGCGTTCATGGTTTTTGATATGCCAACAAACTTTCCTTACTCCATGATGGAAAATGCTACTTTTATACTATGACAGTTAACCATCAAGCGAAGTTTGATTCTCATGGACAAACAATCCATGATGGTTCTAACTATAGATTTCCATGATTGTTTAATAGAAATTCTTCTTGGTTCTCTGGAATATACCATCAAAACGATTTTTTTTTAATGTTGAACCATCATAAATCAGTCAGAATTCCTACATTGAGATGATGGTTGTTTATGATCATTCCAACATTTGATCTCTAAGAAACTATAAGGGAAATTTCAGATGGTTCAACTAAAGCAAACTATCAAAACAAGTTGCTATTCTTATGTTGGACCATCATAAATCAGTCCGAATTCCTACTTTGAGGTGATGGTTACTTATGTAGATTACCATCAAAAATGTAATATTTCATGATGGAATTATTGATGGTTACCATCAAGATTATGTTGGTCCATCAATGGAAAACAATCAAAAATTTTGACTTGATAAATTAATGAATTTTCGAAAAATTATGAAGATTAATAAGGTTATTATTGAACAGGTAATAGTATTGGTTAGCTTAGAAAGCTAGTAGAAGTTTCGACATTATTTGTAACGATGTTGTAAAAATGTACAAATGTTAACTTAGTAATTTCTTGATTTTAAAAAGACAAGTAAGCTTACAAAAACAGCCATAATTACACGTGAATATGACTAATAAATGAATGAGTTAATGGAATGATTTTTTGGAAGGATGAGAGTGAAATAAATGAATAAGTGAGATGAATTGGAGAGTTAATGAACGAATAGTGTGAGAACTGCATTGCAATGAGCTTTCACTTCCATGTTAAATGAGATATAATTAATGCAATTTAATACTTCGTATTTTAGAGTTCTTATTCTAATTAATGATACACGAATATAAATGAAAATAATTTTAAACGAATTAAGGCATTTAAGAATTGTATGCTTGATTCTTAGCATAATTTACTTACTCCAATTTTCGGAGAGAGAGATTTCAAACATTGTCAGATATTCCGTTAGACTTATCCCTTAGGGAAAACTAGAAAGTCTGAGACGGTTAAAAGCTTTAGTATTAACATAAGATAATTTGAAAAGTATTAGAATTACAGATAAGATATTAAGGGATTGAAAGAAGTGAAAGCTTTCTAAGAGAAGTTTGAATCATGTTAGGTAAAATTAGTTACAAAGGATGATTAACAACTTGTATATTTATTCCCTTGGAATAGGGATTTATAACTTATTATGATAAAAAGATTTCATGGTTTCGGGGAAATCATTTAAAGTTATGCTATTAGAATAAAATTCAATCCTTAAATGAGACAGACAAAAATATTAAATACCCAGCTAATTATGGACGTTTCCAAGAATTAAATGAAAGAGCAAAGTTAGAAAGATTTAAGTTGAGAGTGACTTGGATATTAGACATTATTGAATAGGTGTATGTAAAATTCTGCATAATAATTGTAATTTAGCAATCGAGTAGTGAAAAGTGGGATAATATTATAAAAATGGGGTTTAAAACCTTCGTAAAGCTCAAATATTATATTTTCAGTACTTGAAAATGTGTGAAAATACGCATTGCCTGACTTAGATTTTGTTCTGTACTACATGTTTAAGAATAATTTAAAATGTTTCCTTTTAGTAATATAGTAGTGTATTGGTGCAATATAGTAACAGTAATATAGTAGAGAATAGATGTTTTTAAAAATTCAGCATAATGCTTGTAATTTAGCAATTCAGTAGGAAAAAGAGGTGTAAATATTATGAAAATGAGCGTTAAAACCTTCGTAAAGCTCAAATATTATATTTTCAGTGCATGAAAATGTATAAAAATGTGCATTGCCTGATTTAGATTTGATTCTGTACTACATGTTTAAGAATAATTTAAAATGTTTCCTTTTAGTAATGTAGTATATAGTAGTGTATTGGTGTAATATAGCAATTAATATAGTAGAAAATAGGTATTTTTAAAATTCGGCATAATACTCGTAATTTAGCAATCCAGTAGGGAAAAGTGGGATAATACAATGAAAATCAGCGTTAAACCCTTCGTAAAGCTCAAATATTATATTTTCAGTATTTGAAAATGTATAAAAATATTCATTGCCTGATTTAGATTTTTTTCCGTACTACATGTTTAAGAATAATTTAAAATATTTCCTTTTAGTAATATAGTAGTGTATTGGTGCAATATATGTAGTAACAGTAATATAGTAGAGAATAGATGTTTTTAAAAATTCAGCATAATGCTTGTAATTTAGCAATTCAGTAGGAAAAAGAGGTGTAAATACTATGAAAATGAGCGTTAAAACCTTCGTAAAGCTCATATTTTCAATGCATGAAAATGTATAAAAATGTGCATTGCCTGATTTAGATTTTTTTCTGTACTGCATGTTTAAGAATAATGTAAAAAAATTCCCTTTATAAACATATTAACAAATGTTTGTTATTAAATCTTTGGGAAGTTATTTTTAATTTTGTGCAGAGCTCAAAATGCGAGTCAAAAAGTGTATGTAAGAAAATGGCGACAGCAAAAAAAATGCGTCTCTTTAATGTTCAACCCAAATTTAGCAACGAGGAAACTTTAACTTATTTAAAAATGTAGCATAAATAACAAGTCAAAGTTCCGCTTCAGGCTCTAGACTATTGGGTACATTATAGACGTAATTTTTTAAGCGATGTTTTCTTATTCAGAACTTTTATCGATAAAGTAAGTTTTAAAGCAATCTAAATCTACGTTTACTATTACAAATTTATAGATTAATATAATAAAGTGTAAAGAACTCCGAATTTATTTGACCTCATTAGTTTATTCATCGCCAAAAAAACAATATTCATAAGAGACGTTTCTCTATTTCTTAAATAGCTATTTTAATTTTCTTAAACACAAATCTTGAACTCTGTCCGTTTTCTTAAACGCTCATTTTGAGCTTTAGGAAGAATAAAAAGCTAACCAAAGGATTGCCTTTTTACCTGTTTCAGAATTCTGAAGAAATTGTCACTAAGAAGTAGCGAAATGAAGGAATGTTGTATAGTTAAATATGATTTTTTTCCCGAGAAATTGTCAATTAGGCTATTTTCCCCATAGCCCTTTATTTCCTTTCACATATTAAATTCGGAAGAATGTATTTTTTCACTACCATAATAAAGTTTGTTAAACCTAAGAGAAAATTTTAGTAACGATCCTTTGTATACTTTTTTTAAAAATTCTTACGCCTCAAAACTTTCTGATTATTCACTAATCCTTCATAGTAAATTTTGTGACCCAGAAAACTTTAATTAATTTTTCCTAATTAGGCATTTGAGAAAGTAAATATAGAGCTTTAAATGTTAAATAAAGGTGGGAAAATTTTGCGTTCTTCCTGCATAAAACGGTTTATTTAAGCATTATTTTCGCGAACGTCAAATATTTAGCTTAATGAAGTTTTTATGCGGCCTCTTTATACTTTTTATAGAAAATTTGAAAATTAAGTTAGGGTACAACGTTGAGAAATATTAAATTAGGAATTCTCTTACAATTTCCGAAAAATTATAATGTGATAAGGATAGAGTTAATTTAGGGAAGAAAAAATGGAAAAAATTAAAGGAACTGGTGCTTTAAATTAAAAAAAATAATTCCAAATTTTAAAAGATTTTATAATCTAACGGCATATATATATATATATATATATATNATATATATTTATGTATGTAATTTATCTATAAGACATCAGAAATTTTGAAATCTAAAATAGCATACAATTATTTTACTGTCGCACCCCACTGTACTGAACCATGTCTGTATATCTAACAATAAATTTATTATAAACAATAGTTCAATAGACCTGAAATCTTTGAAAAAATATTTCTTAAGATATTTGAGTATTGTTGGAAATAGTGATTGTAATAATACATAATGTGCTTATTATTATGTATCATTACATAATAATAACATATAATAATTACATAATAATTATGTATTATTAAATAAGTTGAGTCTCCCTTACAAGGAAGATGCTTCACAGTTAATTGCTTCCTATAACGAAATTTTTTATAGGAAAGTTGAAGAACATTCCAAATATTCTCTATATAGCAATAGCTCTCTCCTTATAATGAATTCCATATATTCTCTATATATTTCCCTGTAATGAATTTTTCGTACGTTTATCTTTACAATTTTCGTCATTTTTGGAATTTTTTTAAATGTTATTTCCGTTATTTTGAAGAAAGTTGCATTTAAATGTTGGAATTTCTGTGCAAATGTTTCGTTCCTGTTGTCCAAAATGCCTGTTTTAGAAAAATTACGTTGCATTTTTTTAAATAACTACAAAAAAGGAAATTTGAGTCTAATCTAAACGAAATGTCAATTTGTTAGCTGTTCATTTTAAGCATACCAGCATTTTGTCTTTTCCGAAAATTAGCAGCTATTTATACATTTTTATTTTCCTCAGTAATTGATAAAAAAACCAATAATTTTGCCTCTGTTTTCTATATTTTATAAATCCTTAAGTGGTTATATTTTAGAATTAATATTTAAAAAAAAATCCTTTGCAATAAAAACAATAAAAATTATTATACTCGCTGCCAACCAAACTTTTTAAGCATTGTAATATTTCATTATTATAAAATAGTTCGCATTCTTATTGTTTATAATCTTGTTAAGAAAGGATACAAAAAAAAAAATACAGATTCTAATGACAAGCTAGTAGCAATTATGGAAACTTTTAAACCAGAAGAGACTAAAAATTAACGAAAATTTCATCACATTTTGATGTCTTCATCTATTTCATTTCTTTCTTAAATATCTCGCAGCAAACGATAAAAGAATAATGGTTTTTATTATTATCGTTTGATTTGAATAAATAAGTATTCGTTCTTAAGTGAAACTTATCATTCTTGTGATTTACAGTTCTAACACAAGTAATTTTTTGTTCATTTAAGAACTACTGTATCAATTGCCAGATCTTAAATAAAAATAATATGAAATAATAAATAATATTAATAATAAATATTATTAGAATTTATTATTTTTTTTACATAAAAGGACAGCAAGCGAACTCCGGGTGTCCGATCTCAAGATTAAGATAATTTTTTTCAATGGAATTGGGTACTTGCACTTCAAGAAGAAGACCATGCATACCCACACATGCACCGACTGATTGCTTATAATCAAATAAATGGCACGTTAAAGTCGAGTTAAGTTTCTCCTCATAAGTTAGAACGTTAATTAAGAAGAAATTAATTAAATGCAGTGCCGTACCACACATCGAATTTATTGAAATGTAATTCTTTCTCTTTTACGTCTTTTAGGGTCCCGCAGTGGACTGATCGTTAAGACATGGTTCCCAGCAGATCACCGAAGTCAAGCATCATTGGCTGCGGTCAGTGTGCGGGTGGGTGACCACTTGGATCAGTCTGCGTAGGGACCGAGGGTGTGCGGTATTGGTCCTCGTTAAACTGTTCTATCGTAAAGTGCTCGACTTCGCGTGCAGGTCGTCGGGCTACTGAAGCGGGGTGCCACCCCCTCTGCAGAGGATCAAAATTGTGATGGCATGTCTTCGGATCATCCTCAGGGATGTTTCCCGGACCGTCGCCAATAGCCCATTATGCAGCTCTAGTGCGACGTAAATGAACAACAACAACGTCTTTTAGGTTAGATTTATTATTTGTTTATGTATTTTATTGTAACCGGGATATATTTTTATTTTGTTTACCTGGCAAACTTCAATGCAGAATTAATTTGTTTATGTTCTACGTAGCTTCATGTCAGTCTTTGTGTTAAGTAGCAAATATATAGTGAAAGAATTCAAATCTTTGTCAAAGAATCTTTGATTAAGAATACAGAATGTATCATTTAAGAGAATTGATGCTTGGCGGGCTTGGCTTACTCGAAATTGAATGGGAAGAACAGTTGTTAACGTTAACAAATGCCATGTTTCAACAACCAATCAGGATCGAGATACTCACACTACGTCACTTGCAGAAACCCCATTCCTTTTTGCCAAACGAATTTTACTATCTTGTGCAAATATTTTTCGGTTCGCTTAAAAACTTTTCGAGAAATAGTAAAGGAAGCAAAAGGTGAAAAATTTATAGAGTCAGTTATGCTTTTTATTTATTTCCTGGATTTATAAATTTAGTTTCAAATTATTTTCACATAAATGTAAGATAATCTTACTCTGGGGGTTTAAGCTCTTACAAACTAAGAAATGGATTTCTGCATGTGATAACAATTCAACTTTAATATCACCACTACTTGGTGATATTAAAGTTGAATACCACTATAGGACATCCACTATAATATTACCACTATATTACATCCACTACAATATTATCACTATTGGACAATCATCCTATAAAAGATTAAAAGGTGGCAGGTGTATAGAGGTATCTAAGCTAACATCATTTCTCTTACTTGCCAACTAGAAATTCATCAATGGTCAATGATTTACTAGTAGCAACCAATAGAAATACGTTTCTATGGGAAAAGGAATAAGAATAGTCCAATAGGAATAGAGTCAGCAACTGGTTATCATTCACAACTATAAAATTACGGCAATTTATTGAATTATACTCGTCAATTGACGCAGTTCAGTTCCTGGTTTGAAACTCTCAACTTATGTATGAATAAAGAAATTTAAGAATAAGAATCACTACAAAATATCAATTTCTCTACAAATGGTAATGGACTCTCTGAGTTCGCGTCTACGAGTAGTTGTAAAATAAATACAGTCAAACCCCGGTATAGTGAACTCCCGGATATAGTGAACGAAATGTTAGCTTCGCTCCCGTGCCTTGCTATACACATATAATATTATTTTTTGTGGATATAATGAACCAAAAGAAGAGAGGATATTATGAACATTTTTTCTGTCTTCGACTGATTTTTTTTCTTCATTTTTTGGTAATTTTGAAATTTCTACATAAAATACATGTACCGATTTTTAAAATCATCTATTGAGTGGAATGCATTTTTCTTGTTTGCTTTTTCTATCTTAGTTTCCCATTCCTAAATTTTTTAATAATAAAAAATAAAAATTAACAAATTTTTTGCTTCTACATATTGTTCTGTAATAATTTTTGTACTTCTTTTTATTGGTCATTTATTTAAATAATGTGTAATAAAAGGGAGCAGTTCGGAAAAATTAGTTAAAATTGTTTGCAATACGGATATAGTGAACTCTCGGTTATAGTGAACCGAAATTTAGGTCCCTTGAAGGTTCACTATAGCGGGGTTTGACGTATTTTTTTCAACTCATTTCTTAAGAATTTAGGACGCATTGTGTTTAAAATATCAATGAAATTCGGAGCTTACTGGTTGACAAAATGAATTTGTAAGTTACTTTGTTAAATTCCATGTCTTTTTAATTCAATTCTTATTGGTTGATATTTAAAACAAAGAAAACAGTGGGGTACCTTCAAGTGACGTAGTGTGGCTGGGTAGGTCCATCCTAATTATTTGTTGAAACGTGGAATTTCTTTTACGTTGGCAACCGTTCTTTCCATTCTATTTCGAGTAAGTCAAGCGCGTCAAGTATCCATTCTCTTAAGTGACACATTCTAAATTCTTTCACAAAGAATCTTTCTCAAAGATTTCAATTCTTTCACTACATNGAACCAATTCAAAATTTACCATTTTCAATTATAAACGTATGTCTTCTCTATCGAAATTATTTCTGGCTTGAATTTTTGTGCTCCTTGTTTAAGATTACTGAGGCTTCCCAGTGTGGATTTAACCCTTCCAGAAACTCCATGCTGACAAGGTTTTCTTGATTTGACCTGGTTCTAAATCAATGATTTTTTAGGACGTTTCTGTACTTTCTGAGCAGTTCAAATTTTTGAGTTGCCGTGTTTTAAGAATGCATGCTGGATTAGTATGCAAACAGTTATATTATTTTAATGAAAATCAATTTTAAATAAATGCTCTTCTTGATTTAGCCCTGGATCTAAATTAATTATTTTAATGACGTTTCAGTACTTTTCTGAGCAGCTTAAATTTTTGAGTTGCCGTGTTTTTAGAATGCATAATGGATTAGTCTGAAAACAGTTATATTATTTAAATGAAAATCAATTTTAAATAAAAGCAATTTTAATTAAATCTTTAACTATTTGTTTTAAGAACGCATATTGATTAAACTGAAAACAATTTGAATTAAATGAAAAATAACTTTAATTTAAACCTCTTCTTGGTTTTGCCCTAGTACTCTTTTGTACAGTTCTGAGATACTGACTTCATATTTAACAGACGCATGTTGGATCGGCCTGAAAATATTTTTAATTAAATTTCCAACCAATTTTAATATTTGCATAATGATAATAGGTAATACTCATAGGTTTTGATACTTATTAAATCCTGCATGATACATTTCATTTCACTCTCTATTAGTCGTCTGTTTGTAAACGTCTAAAAACTAGTTCCTCCATACGTCTGGTGAAAGAAAATAAAACCTGAACATGGATACTTGCATATTCTTGTAGACAAGAATGTTTAAAATATTCACCACACTTATTGATGAGCGCTCTTGAAAGTATTTCAGGGTTTTCAATGCATAAACATGTCATACTTACAAAATTATTGAAGACGTTTCGATTTGTGTTATATTAAAGAGATATTAAGAAATGAATTCAAGAAATATCAAGAAATGTATATATAAGTTTCAAGAGTTTACTGCAAATCTTTATTTCAAGCAAATTAAATTCTATTCTAAAGGCAATGCTCTTTTGTCAAAGACTAATCGTAATCGTAAAGACTTATCTTTGAGAAAGAAAGTTAAGAATATCTAGCTCAGTTCTAGATTGTCCGAATGAAATTGCATTCATAAAAGAAAAAAAAAGAATGCTCATTTTTATGTTGTAACATTTTAAGATAAATTATTCTTCTATAAATTATTCTATATGTTGAGAATCCAAATTTATATGCAATACTATTTTTTGAGAATTATATTCTTAAGATAATGCGTTTTATTCAACCGAAGCATAAAGACTAATCTTTAATAAACAAAATTAAGAACGTTTACCTCAGCTGTAGATGTTTTGAATGAAATCGCATTGATTAAAGAAAAAAAAATAATGCTCATATGTCTGTTTAACTTGTATTTCATTATTAATATAACTTATTCCTTTATGTTGAGAATCCAAATTTATATGCAAAACTACTTCTTGAGAATTCTATTCTTAAGACAATGCTTTTTATTCAACCGAAGCATTACGACTAATTTTTCATAAAGTTAAAAACATCTACCTCAATTCTATATGTTTCGAATGAAATTACTTTGATTAAAAAAAATAAAAGAATGCTCATATGTGTGTTTAACGTGTATTTTATTATAATGTAAATTATTATTTTATGTTGAGAATCCAAATTTATATTCAAAACTTCTTCTTGAGAATTCTATTCTTAAGACAATGCTTTTAATTCTACCAAAGTATAAAGACTAATCTTTGATAAAGAAAGTTAAGAACATCCAGCTCACTTCTTCGGAATAAATGAATTTTCTTGCAAGAATTCTTGGCTAGAACTTTTACCCAAAAGAACACGACCTGATTTAATGCTAGTTGTAAATTTCCATTAACGCTTAATAAGTTGGAAACGTGAATGCGATTGAATACTTTCTGGTAACCATGGCGACAAGTAAAGAGACTGGTATGTAATAATAAAAGAGGTCCGATGAGTCAGAAGCATGGTAAAGTCTCCTAAAGTCATTCTTATTGTTGTTCTATAACTTAATTGATTTTTTAAAGGGTCGGTATATCCTCTTATGATAAACTCTATAGTTTAATGCTTCATAAATATTTAACTTTTTAAGAATGAATAAATATTACCAATATTTATATAGTGATACCCGTGATTAATAAATCGCCTTAATAGTTTATTTTATTCCTAAAAAGCCATAACAGATGCACTCAGAAATAAGGTGCCATTAATTAAATGATTTATTTGGAGCGAAAACTTACCGGAAATAGTTGAATTATTTACAGGAAGTGGTGGATAAATTGCGAACAGTTTTTGCTTAGTTTCCAAAAAAATAATGCTAGTAATTTAATTTTCTATGTTGAAATACACTTCTAATTGGCTTCTTGCAACTCGAGAAGAAGTAAAGTGAATATGCCTAGGCATGCAATTTAAATCAGGTTTAATTGGACACCTGTAAGCGTCGTCACGTGAGTGTGTCGAACCTGATTGGCTTCTGAATCGAAAAACTCCAAGATTTATCTACGATGAAGTTACCTATAATTATCCAATGGTTTTACGATTTGTATAAAGAGAACATTTTATTATAGTTTTAAGATTTATACACAATAAGAAATGTGCGATATTATTTTTCTGATCCAACAATCTTGGTACTCGGGATTACATTATCATCGAGGACAACTTTGTCATTAGGACTACTTTGTACTCAGAACATTCTACCTATGCATTTCAAATGAGAGTTTTGTCAACTTAAGAAGTTCACGGCCGAAACAACCAACTATGAAATTGCATGCTATTGACAGAAGCAATTATCATGTGCAATGCTTTGTTCAACACGCTGAAGTAATCTCTAGATATTGTAAATTATAAATAACAAATGAACTCTATTCATAATGCAATATAAAAATTCAAAATCTTGATAAAACATCGAAAAAATTTACTGAAAATATTGTTTTTGCACTGAGAAAAGTTATCTTAACTCAAAAATGGTTGCAACTACTTTATACCAATGAGGGGTACCACCACGGACGTAGCTATAGCTTTTACAAGGGGGGGGATCGAGAATTTCAATTATATATATACTATATATATATAATATAAGCTACTAATATTTCAGTAATCATACAGGTGTGTAAAATATTTGTTTATTGCAAGGAAAACAATGATCAAAGAGTATAGAAAAATGTTAATTGCTTAAAGTAATAAACTTAATCTTTTGCGCCTTGTTGATAACTTATTTACAATTTCGTCGGAACTTTCTCGATGAAACTTTCGTTTCTTTCGCTCAATGAAACATGCAAGGCCAGGGATTCTTCAGCGTTTGTAAGGTGCAAGCGAAATTTTTTTTCCACATATTTCTTAAAAAATTATTTTTCAAGGCAAGACGTATATTATAAGAAGTTCTATGCGATATTTGGAAATATGGATATTAAAAAAAACTCAAGTTAAGTCCGGACCCCATGGACACCACTACACCCAGAACCATGAATATTTCCTGGTGTAGTGAAACACTAACACTGCAAGTTCTTTTAAGCTCTTTGTTGTAAACTAGTTGCTACCACTATACCAATGTGGTAAGTAAAATCTAATCAATATCGAACACTTATGCAAATCGAGCATTTAACTAAGCTAACATTTAAACAAAAAAAATATTTTAACATTCTGAGCATACAATTTTAAGAATCTGCTCTAAAATAGAGCAATAAAATTAATGGATTTATTTGTTTGTGATAAAAAAATCATTTTAGTGAATATTTAAATAATCATTAAAACGTTTTAATTTCGAACAAAAATATAAATGCGATGTTGTCAAATTCAGCCTTTTATAATTAATGGGAAAGAAACTTTTATAAAAATATCTTTTTTTTTGTAGAAATCTTCTAAAATATTTTATTCCTCCTTTCCGAAACTATTTAAGCGTAAAAGTTAACTTTTTTTGTGCCCAACCTAGCGATTAGATTTCAATCAGAGAATGTCGAGAGAATATTGGCAATAGAGGCCACAAGAGAATTGGATTTCGGTCAAGATTCGGTAATCTTCAGGCTTTCAATAAGCGTCAGTTAGTCAATAGAGATTTTCCTTTCACTTGGATAGCGAGCAATTAGCGGTCATTTTAGATATTGCGGTCATCTCCCCGAAGCTGATTTTCGAATTGCTCCGAATAAATAGTCTTTGTGTTACTGATTCACGATACCATGACCTACATAAAGAGAACTACTTTTCTAGATGTATCAGAAAAATAATATAATTTCTAGTCTAACAAAAGAAGAAAAAAAACTGAATAATACACAGTAGTCTTATGAAGATGTTTGTTAATTAATGTATTACTTAGTTAAATAATTAATGGTAATTAGTTTGGTTAATGTGTTTTATAGTTTATGATTTCAGGTTTATTAGTAATAGTAAATGTAAACTTGTAGAGTGAGTAAAATGTTACTAAAACTTTTTTATTTACAAATATTTTTAATGGTAAATATGCATTTAACATTTTTCTTGACGTTATTTAAAACATTTGTAAAAATTTCAATCGGTTAATTATATTTGTTTTAATATGAATGAATTATCAAAACTTTTGTTTTATTATTATAAACGTCTCAAACTGTGAGATCAATAATGTTAGCTGAAGGTATTTTTACCACGTTTATATCAACTTGCCTTCGTGTATGTCTGTTCGGGTGGAATTTTGTAATCGATTTTAAACTAACTTCCCGACTACCTACAGACTTCAAATTTAGCACATAGTTCAGAATTGGATGACAATGCTTGAAATTAAAGAGAAAGAAGACATTACAGAGCAAAATAAAATTAAAGAAAAATTAATATTTTCGCGAATGTCTTTTGTTGTCGATTCGATTATTTCAAATTAGTGCACATGTCAGTTGAAAAGTTTTGTGTACAGTGAGGGAAAAAATTGAGATTTTGGAAGTGAATACAAGAAAAAATCAAAATACAAAATAATATTTTTAAATACCACGTTTTTGTAGTGGAGAATAAAAATTAAAAAATAAAAATTCGAAAAACGAACAACATGGTGCGCATGAAATACATAACAGTACATATACTCATACATATACACATTTTCTTACTCATACACATCCACATATACATCCTCATACACATGCATATACACAAACATATTCCACATACACATTCACATTCAGATACAATTACAGATATACATACACATATTCTCATGAGCTCACATACACACACTAATATAACATTACTGTTATGTATTTCATGCGCTCCACGTTTTTCGTTTTTCAAATTTTTGTTTTTAATTATTATTCCCCACTACAAAAACGTGGTTTTTAAAAATATTACTTTTTATTCATTTGTATGATTTTTCCTTAATTTATAATGACCAAAGTAGTCATGGTTTATTACAATAGTTATTACCCTTGCTCCAAATGCGTAAAATACAAATAATTTTTATAAGATTGTTTCGTACAAATCATCACTGTTCGGCAATATGCTAATATGATGCTAAAATATTATTGCAGAAACTACTCCATAATTTATTTTTAAAATCAATATTTTAATCGCAAACTGAAACTGGTATAAATTGAAATTATAAAACTCTGAACAGCTTTTGAATAAAAGGAATTTTCAAAAATATTTTAAATAAATAATTTGAGTGAGTTATGAAGACCTAAATCAGAGTAAATTATGAAATTAAAAAACTCCATTATAAGCTAAAAGTGAAAAAAATGTACCTTGCAACATGTTATTATTAAATAAAATAGATCAGAAATTAAACTGTTTACTTTACTAGTTTATACTTTGCTATTTTATTATTGATTACTATTTTATACTTTTTGAGGTATATTTATAAGCATGCAACGAAGAAACCGCAGGAATGGTTTCAAATTTCTTAGCTGTTGTACCATTTATCTCAAAGCTTTACGCCGTCATTCCTATAAATTTTATTTTAGCTTTTTAAAAAAAAGAAGCCAGCGACTACAAAAACTTCAACTTTTATTTTATGCTGATCAAGCACTCTGCCAAGTAAAATATATAGTATGTTGGGTGTATTTTCCTTTTATCTGATGCTTTTATTTTCGTTTTAAGACATAAGGAAGAGATATAACCAGGCACATTCCACTGCATATGTTCTCTTTCGTCGATTTTCGACCGAAAATTATTTGTTTTATTTTTTGTTCTTTACATATAGATCTTTATTTATTGCTAAATAAGAAAGTAAACAGGAATGTATTTGATGTTTTGTAAGAAAGGCACGCTTTTTTTGTCTGGAAAGTTATTTTTCTAGCAATGCTAACTTCTTCCTCTGAATAAAAAAAATATTAGCGCAGTTAAGAGTTACTCATTTATTGCCTAATTATAACAAAGATAATTTTTAAAAGTTTTTTTTTTAATAACCCTCATTGAAAATCCGAACCAGTTCCAAGTACACTATCAATTCAGTTTAACTTCTCAGATTTATCAGGGATGAGCATTGGAGCAAAGAAACATTAGTATAGAACTTTTTGATGGGACTAACCCGCATTTACGATACATAGAGAGGAAGATCAGGGGAAAAAATCTCACGGTTAGCTAGACGGCAAGATAATTCTAACCCCTGATCTGATTCACTGATGATATTTTATGTCAGGTTGGGTCGGTGCGAGCCGAGCAGAATTTGTATCAATCAATCACCGCTGGGTTTAGAACCTAGGTTACCTGATTGGAAAGCGAAAGCTCTATCATCTGAGTCACCGTGGCATCAACTTTGATATTCATAGATAACAATTTCGATGGTTCAGTTGATTTTTTCGGGTATTTTTAAAGAAATCTCCCTTAGACCAAGTGCTTAGACTACTTAGAAGTGCTCGTATTGAGATATCAATACGAGCTCGTATTTGATTTTCATTTTGTGATCGAAGTTAAAATGTTATTGTACTACATTAGCGGTTTTAACTTACGGATTCTCGCAAAATCTCTCATTTTCACTTATGCATGTTAGATATTTTTTCTAGCACTATAGAGCACTAGACGCATGCGTATTTCACCAGAACTGAAACATGCGCACTAGAAGTGCGCATGCGCATACTTGAAATCTTATGCACGGCAGTGTACTGAAGCTAACGTAAATTTGTAATTCCCTATTCATTTTAAATAATTGAAAACAAAATTTATTTTATTTCAATTTCTAAATTTGGGTAATATTTTTAATAATTCTTGTACTATAGTTTTTCAACAATCCATGTAAAAAAAGTCTACATTTAAAGTGCATTTTAAGATAAATCTGGCAATAAAGATCTGATTGTTTATAATCCCGGTATTATCATTTTAAACGATTCAAAACGAAGCAACAAACTAACCTATGTTTTAACAATAACAGTGAATTAAGATTAATATCCAACAAAATTCTAACTGTGCCTTTTCAGTTAATTTTCAAGTAAGGATTCCAATGTCCATGTTGACATTCCCATTTCCATGCTGACATTGCGTATGGGGAACACTTTTTACCCATGTAAAGTGTAATATAGGTATGGTTCTTTGAACCAGTGCAATAAAGGTATGGAATTTGCGTAACATTAAAATATCTACGATTGGCTACAACTTTAGCTTTTAAGAACTTTCGTGATAACATAATTCTTGATAAGAAAATACATATTTATAATATTATTTAATTTTGGTGAATTTCAATATCTTTTTTAGATAAGATTTTAAATAGATACAACTAAATTGCCAGTTTTTGTATATTTTTTAAAAGAAAGAAAAATTAAAGGCTTTGGCATCAAATGGCTAATAACGTATTCTTAGAAATCTTGTTAAGAGCGAAAGTTAACGAAAATTACAAATTATATGAACTCTTTGCTTACGGCACTACGTATGATTAAGCCCTGCATTTTGGTCCACCTGTTATACCAACCGTAAGGAAAAGGTTAATTTATGAGTCCTGATTTGAGTAGATTATAACATTTTCATAAACATTGAGAAAACGATTCGTATTGATTATGAAAAACCCTGCATGTTAGTAAGGGTTATTAAATAATGTTTTTTTATTTTTTATTCATTGGTATTGAGATAATAGTTGATTTGGAACAAAAAGACTTCATCTATTTAACTTTTATACGTCCCACATGCCATGGCTCCAATCTTTTATATTCCAAATTGTTGACATAAGTTTCTTTTACATTTTTGTTTTTTATATGTATAAAATTTTCTTTGCAAATTCACCTATGATTCTGTTTTCCTGATTAAATTACAGAAGAAAGCCTTTCTGAAAGATTTTTTTCTGAAGATCAAATAGGCAATCAAAATCTACTTTTTTTGTGGTAGGAAAGTTTCTTTAAAAAAAAAGCTATTGATTTTGATTGCTTAAAAGAGGAAAGAGAAACTGCAATTGCTTCCACTTTTAATTGCTTCCCATTGTTTGAATATTCCTTTCTTACTGTTTTTTTTATAAGTTGAAGTCTTTGTAGAATGATTTTTAAATTCTTCGTGTTTGTTGTTACTTTCTATGCTATTCAATTGATACGAATTTTTAATAAAAAAATAATGAGGTATTTTTTTTAAAAAAAAGAGAGAAGTATCAAAAAGTGAAAATTTTAAAGAAACATTCTTTAAAGGTTTAGGGTTCATAAGTTCAACATAATTATGCAATTACGAGTTTGCTGAGGGTTTGCGCAGATTTGTGTCAAAATAGATTGAAGAATTTTGATGTTTAAAAGTGCCTAAAGTCAACGCTGTTTCTTAAGAAACATTACTGCACTGATATGTTAACATCAGCGTTTTGTCTGTTATGAGATTTCTTTTATAATAGTGTGGTACTGTTACTATAAAATAGAAAGTCCTATCGCCGAAAAACAAGTTTTTTCATCTGCATCAAATAAATCTTGTTGTTGTTACTAATGCCACTTGTCAATATCAGCAAGCCTGCTATGGGAATTTAAGCGATTTAAATGCAGATGGTGCAATTTTTGTTTTTCTCAAGTGACGCCATCTATGGACGACTTCATACACTTACACGTCACAGCCCGTTTTACAAGGAGGACCCATTCATACTCCTTTCATTCATTCATTCATCCACAGATTGAAATTTTGACCGGAACCAAAGAACGTTAAATTTCCAATTCCATACCCCCAGAGATATTGATTCGTTATGGTACACTTTGTGACCTCAACAGATTTAACGTGGGCCAGTCACCATTTTTAAACGGCAATCTTTCGGCCGGCGGGATTCAAACTCACGATCTCGCGAGCATGACCCCAACGTCCAACTAAACAGAATATCCCAGTCCTTCAAATAAGTCTTAAAAGTTTTGACCCCTAAAACTCCCATTATGGGAATAATTACGTTTTTTTTTTACTGGGTCACCTCATTGAAGGCTAGCGTTCTGTCTCTTGGACCAATACAGCTCCATCAGATAGACAGAGCTATCTGAGTAATTACATCACAATCATTGTAAATCTCCAGAGGATAAAAGAGAGAATGCGGAGAAAAAACATCATCGGTTAATTTAAATTTTATTAATGTATCACTAATATAAATTATGATAAGATGACTAAATATAAATTATGATTATCTTACATTAATTTTTATGAAAGTGTACGAAATATACTCTATTAAGTGAAAAAGATTCATGAAGTATTTAAATTTTGTAATGAAAATAAGCATGATGAAAAATTGGAATTTATGTTTTCTATTCTCTTTTTTTAAACACAATCCTTAAAAAAAAATTCTTTTAACTTTCATCACGGAAAATCGTTTATAAACAAGTCATTCTCAATATCAGTCAAAAGTTTATTNTATTTTTGCCAAACGATCGCCAAATAGCAACATTGTTCAAGTTTGCTCACAACCTTCTCCCAAAAATGGCGAAGTATTATCGTCGCATACCACGTGATGAAGGCGGAGCCAAGTGCCAACTCCTGGTGAACGAGCTATACTCTATTAATTGAAAAAGATTCATGAAGTATTTAAATTTTGTAATGAAAATAAACATAATGAAAAATTGGAATTTATGTTTACTATTCTCTTTTTTTAAACACAATCCTTAAAAAAAAATTCTTTTAACTTTAATCACGGAAAATCGTTTATAAACAAGTCATTCTCAATATCAGTCAAAAGTTTATTCAAAAACTCATTACTGGTAGCTGATAACGACTTTCCTGTTTGTTCTGATATGGGGAACTTTGTCGTGAAGTATAGTCGTATTATCTTTATTCTCTCTTTTATCCTCTGTATATTTACAGTGATTGTAATGTAATTGCTCAGA
Source organism: Parasteatoda tepidariorum (assembly GCF_043381705.1). Lineage (NCBI taxonomy): Eukaryota > Metazoa > Arthropoda > Arachnida > Araneae > Theridiidae > Parasteatoda > Parasteatoda tepidariorum. Next base: position 20,490,657 of record NC_092207.1, read on the forward strand.
TAGCTCTATCTATCTGATGGAGCCGTATTGACCCAAGAGACAGAACGTTGGCCTTTAATGAGGTGACCCCGGTTTGAATCCCAGCGATAGCTGGCGGAAACGAATTCCGCACCCAGTTCGCATCGACCACAGTGCTAGTGTAAAATGTCCCTAGCATTAAACGGATCATGGTATAGAGCAGGGGTTTCGTATTTTACTCCACTGCGCAGTTTATGTTCGTTACGTCGGTCTACTAAATTGATCCGAGCAGAGGCTTTCCCTTTTCTTGAATTTATTGGCTAGAATCCCCTTGCCGTTAGGCTAACTTTGGGAAATCTTCGTGGTTTCCTTCTCCATGTAATATAAATGTGGGTTAGTTTCATCAAAAAGTGCTCCAAATTTCTTGATCCAGGAGTTACTCTTTTTCCGAACTGGGTTCAGGATTACAAAGCTATGGAGTTAAATATTGGTAATAGTAAACTCAAAATTTGGTCGGCTGTTTAACAGTGGTTATAAAAATCTGTCTCATTGCTCTGGAATGTAAAGTGGGTGAACTTGCACATGCATTTTATTTTATTTTATAACCGTCGTTGAACAGCTAACCCATTTTTGGGTTTATGACTACGAATGTTCAACTCGGATCCATCGATTTCAGAGATTTCGGATGTCATGAAAAGATTTATTTCATTATACCACTTCTAAAATGTCACATTTCTTTGACTTTTAAATTAAATGGGGGTAATTTAATTGTGTATTTGTAATATTATCGACTGCTGAACATCAACTTAAAAATTGATTCACATTTTCCTGTGATTTTATATTTTACAGAAGTTTTGCTTGTAACAGCTGAGGTAGAAAGAAAATTTTTAAGGTTCAAACTTGTGACCTTCTCTACCTCGATCTGGAAAAATTCCGTCCTGCCATTTAGTCTGGTTTTTTCACCAGTTTCTCTTATGTGCATCGCTTTTAAAGAAGAGGTAGTTTCATAGGGACTACTTGGATGAGCGATCTCGCTTTTCAACCAAATGCTGCGTGGAGGAAGCGTGTTGTTGTTGTAGTTAGCTTACGTCGAACTAGAGCAGCACAATGGGCTATTGGCGACGGTCTGGGAAACATCCCTGAGGATGATCCGAAGACATGCCATCACAATTTTGATCCTCTGCAGAGGGGATGGCACCCCCACTTCGGTAGCTCGACGACCTGCATGTGAAGTCGAGCACTTTATTGCAGAACAGTTTAACGAAGACCAATGCCGCACACCCTCGGTCCCTACGCAGACTAATCCAAGTGGTCACTCATCCCCACACTGACCGCAGCCAGTGAAGCTTGACTTCGGTGATCTGCTGGGAACCGTGTCTTAACGATCAGTCCACTGCGGGACGGAAGCGTGTTTGAATCTCATCATAAACTTTGATGTATTTTTGTGATGCGCTACTCTAAATTTGTCCCTACATTGAACTGATCGTGAGAAGTGGCTCTTAGTGGATTCGCCAAGTTTAAGCATCATCTGTGGTCAGTGAGCTGGTGGGTCACAACTTTGATTAAGATCCGGAGCGACCAAGGACGCGTGGTATCGGTCTAAACCGTTTCATTGTCAACTGTTCAACTTCATGCGCAGGTTGTCGGACTACTAAAAACGGACGAACCTACTCCCTCCGCAGAGAATCAAAATTGTGATGGTATGTATTTGGATCACCTCAAGAGATCTTTTCCAGACTGTCGTCCCGCAGTGGACTGATCGTTAAGACACGGTTCCCAGCAGATCACCGAAGTCAAGCATCACTGGCTACGGTCAGTGTGCGGGTGGGTGACCACTTGGATCAGTCTGCGTNGGAGAATTTGTTTTTGTTCTTTGTTTGAGCGGAGTCTATTTGAACCATATGGAATAAAACCAGGAGGCATAAATGGAAGTTTTGAAATCATTTTAAATGGTTCTTTTTTAGGTACTACATAATGAGCCACTCGTATTTGCTGTCGCCATTTGTCTCCTTCTGTTACACACATATGACACATACGCTGATATGCCTCTGACATCTGAACGGCTGCTTCGTTTTTCACTCTAATAAAAGAAAACTCTGAGCTAGCATTTATTTCAAGAAGAGTTGGTTCATTATCAATCATAGTACAACCAAGAATTATTGTCTCACGTCGAATTTCATCAAGTTGTAGAATATTTGTCAAGGGCAACGCAACGCTTGCTTTTGGACCAACAATGATACGAACAAGAGCTGGTAAAGTAGTGACACGTAGCAAATTGGATAAAAGATACACATGATTTATTGTATGAGCTTCAGGGGTTGATATGCAATAAAATCTTCCTCGTGCGCTGTAAGGAAGAAATATAATTTCTCCTTTCTGGGTTAGGCATTTTAGATACATCATAAGGTCTGGGGTGATGGCATGTCTTCGGATCATCCTCCGGGATGTTTCCCAGACCGTCGCCAATACATTTGTGCAGCTCTAGTGCGACGTAAATTAACAACAACAACAACAACAATTGGGGCCGAGCGACGCTCTGTAAAGCGTGGAGGTAGCTGGTTCGAATCCCGCTATTATACTGGATGTATCTTCGTGCTGTCCTTCTCTGTATTATGCTATCTGTTCTTCTCTTTGACAAAGGTTTATAAGCCTAAATTGAGCACACAAACCTGCAAATGTATGCAATTCCAATAAACCAATAAATAAACTGAATTGTATTATCTGTCTTTCTACTTGACAAAGGCTTATTTACGTACATAGGTAACTAAACACACAAGACTGCATGCATGTGCACCAATAAATATATACTTATAGTTTCGAATGGAAAAAATCAAATCTATTTTCTCGTGAAAGGTGTTGGTGGTTTATTCTTTGACATTGTGTTTTTCGGCGTATGTAACAAGTGGACTTCATAAACTTTTTGATTGACAGTGACTTTTCTATATCTTTTATTTTGTCCCCGTCTCCTATAAGTTGATGAATGCTCAGGAAAATTTCCTCAGTTATGACTAAATGAGTAAGTTATTTATGTTTCATTATTTATATTTTATTGTTTTATAAAAATAGATTTTTCTCGCTGTCCGGCCCCAAGGAGCATACAGTGTGGTCAGCCTCTAAATAAATTATATGTCAGACAAAGATGCGAAGTTACAAAATCCGAAGAAAAAAAAGTTAGCAAATAATGAAATGTTTTAAAAAAAATGTTAAAGATCAAAAAAGAAATCCAAGTTTAGATCAACGTCTATTTATTTTAAGATCATTAAAATCTCCAGAATTTGATTACAGTCCAAAGTTATCAATTTGTTGTCCTCTGTGGTTATTTGAATTCTAATGTTGCTCATTTTTTGACAATTTCAATCACCGCGCTCTTAATTTTGTATCTGTTTAAAAAAAATGCAAAAATCACTACTTGGGTACAGTTCCTTGGGAAACTTTTCTCTCCGATGTCTTGGTAAAGTAGACATTTGTGAAATTATGTAGTACTCTAAATTTAGGTAAAGTTATTAAACAGACTTAAAAATTTATGACTTCTGTTTCATAAGCAACTTTATCGCAATTTTAATTAAATATTTAATACTCTTATAAACGAGAGAGCGAAAACGAGAACTACGCATTTTCAACAAATATTTCAACAGAGAAATTTTTTCATAATTTAGGTGTTTTTGATTTTTTCTAAAGCAAACGCTTGCATTTATTATTTATTTTTGTTATCCGTAAGCTTTATTTATATTCATAACTTATACTTGTCCTTATGCTTTATTTGAATTTGCACTGTTTCTTTAAATTCTTATGAGTTATGCTAATCCGAATATTTTAGTTGAACTCTTGTTTTATTTAAGCAGATCCGTATTTTTTATCTGAACTATTTGCATTATTAATTTAAATATGTTTGCAACTAAGTATCGGTTAATAAAATAATCATTTTATGCAACATGCTCAAAAAAAGAGAAATTTAAAGAAAATAATTTGTAATGGCATTTTAAAACTAATTTATCTTTAATTTATGTGGCATTTTCTAAATTAATTTTCACTTATTAAGAGACGGTTGAGTTACTTTATTCCGATCTGTCAAAGAATAAAAAATATCCGTTCGTATTAGTTTTTTTAAAAACATTTTAATGTTTTAAAAGTTAATACATTTTTATTCTGAAAAATGAATAGAAAATACCATTGTTTAAAGTTTGAACTCAATTTCTGATGTTTACAATTAAAACCTAATAATAAAAGTGAATGATTTAAAAATGGTTTACCTTTTGACTTAACTGACTATTAAAAACATTGATAAGCAAATTAAGTACCCCCCAATGTATTTGGATTTTAATTAAAATCTTAAGCCTTATCTAACTTCTGTCATTGAATACTTAGCATTCCCATTCATCACCATGGCAATCAGAAAGTATTTAATCACAGCCTTAATTCGCCCGCGTTAGCAATGATTAAACTCTACTTGTTAGAGAAGTTTGTTGTAAAAAGGAAAATGATACTGCACGGGACAGTGTTATTTCTTGGAACAGTTTTAACTTTTTTTAATGCCCTAAGTTATAATTAAAAGAAATAAATTTTTTAAATTTTATAGAAAATAAATAATAAATTCCTCAATCAATATATATTTTGTAAATATTTCTGTCATGCACTTCCAAATTAAATATTTATTTAAGTAACAAAAATTACAAGATGGTGAGCGACACTTGGCTCTCTCTCAATTCCTTCAGCTTTTAAAAAGTAAACAATCGTTTGATGGTCGACTTTTTAAACGATCCAGTTCGTTGTTTTCGCATGACGTCATTATTCTTTATTAAATCACAATTATTTTATTGATATTTAATAGCATTTACTCTAACTACAATTAGAAAGTCGAAATCTTAAGGAATAATCAAATAAAGTTAACGATTTTTACAAACTTAGGGAACTGAATCTGGCCTTCTTAAAACGCAAGATGTAAATTCTCGATTTCTAAATGTTTAATTTAGTTAAATTTGTTTTTTGATGCAAAAGTTACAATAAAAAATATAATCCCTGCAGAGTTGGAAAATAATTTGAAAAATTTGTTTATAAAGCATTTTAATTCAACTAAAAATCGTTTGCTTGTAAAAATGGGAGAAGAATAGAATATATTTTTTCTTCGCTTAGATGAAAACTGATTTAACTTTTTAGTATGTTTTTGAATGTCAGCATCAGAACATCTTAGAGCACACGCCAAGTCATGGTAGTCACCCATTTGTTTTGGAATTTTTGACTACGGAATGTTTCTTAAAACATGGTACTTAGCGTTTTTAAAAAGCCCTTAAAGGTGCTTTTTTCATGGCGTGTTTTTAAAGAAAGCTTAATTTTCACTTTTCAAAAATGAGATTTTTTTTTCTTTATCATGCCGATTTTCGCTGCTTATTATGCAAAAGCGTGGTTTTCAGTGTTTTATTCAACGTTTTCAGAATGCATTCATCCACAATCCATTTCGGCTTACCGTCAGTCCGTAACGCATGATAGCACCAATCATGTTACATATTTGATGTAATACTTGGGAGTTCGCATGATATACAGAACTGGATTTGGTGAGATTATTGCACTCTCATGTGCAACTCTGCTGCCTTTCCAATTTCGAGATATTCTCCATTTCGGGCTTCTTTTTCCACCCTTTAAAATCGAACCGAAAAATCTCTCTGATCTTTTTATGGTGCCTAATATAATCAAGAAAATAGTTCTTTGTCAGAAATTGGTTATTTTATCAAGTTAAGTCTTTGAAAATTATTTTGCATTTTGTTAATGTATTTCGTGCTTAACAAGTACTTTAAAGATAAAAAAAATTTATTGAGATATTTGGCTACACACCCTGTAAAACGCTTATTTCGAGTTATTTAATCCTAAACTTGTTAGATGACTGAATTTGAACATCCGCTCAATGAAAACTTAAATTTCAATAACCGGTATAAGCTAAAATAAATCAAATTAACGACTTAAAACGACTTTGTTTTCTTATTAAATATATTCAGCACTAGTAGTGTTGAAAAAAAAGTACAAAACCATTCGGCATTGGTACACTGTGTTGGCCCAGCATGAAAATCCGCCATACCATGTTGGGTTTGCTATGTTGGCCCAACATAAAAATCCATCATACCACGTTGGTTTGCTATGTTGGCCCAACATAAAAATCCGTCATACCAGGTTGGGTATGTTATGTTTGCCCAATTTAAAACTGGTGCCAATTCCTAAATTTGGATGTTAGGCAGATTTGATGGTCCCCATCAAGCTGTATGTTGATCTTTGATGGGAATTCAAGATGGTAGCTATCATATTTATGTTGGTCCATCAAAGGAAAACCATCAAGATTTTTTGCCTTGGGTATTACAGGTCACAAAAAATAAAAGGTCTACCGTAAAGGTAGTTATTTGCAGACTCCTTAATTTATAAAAAAAAAATTCACATTGGAATTTGCGAACTAGTATTTAACCGAGGAAAAACAAACGCTTTAAAATTCTTTTAAATCCCGGTAAAGGAAAATACATGTAATAAACAAGCTTGATTGAGAAGTAAACAGAGTGAAGTTTAAAGACCACTAATGGAATCACCTTCAAATTTCAATATCTAACTAAACATGTTTTGATGTTAAGCTGTAGAGAATGACAAATACAAACATCATTTGACTAAACATGTTTATATATGTCTTTCTACAGTAATTTGTCAGATTTCGATGGCATTTTTGTGTCTTCTACAGATAAGTTACAAAAAATGCGGAAACATTTCCAAATTCTTCCCACTCAAATACAAAGAAGAAAAGGGCAACCCTGGTAGTAAAATCATCATAACTAATTTATACTTAGTGGCTCTAGAACACATTCGATTTGTACATTTAAGCTTTATTCTCAATTAAACTGGTTTCTGATGACATTAATCTCACCTTTATTATTATTGACCTCAATAATGATTCGTGATACATTTCATTCTTACTCACTTACGTGTTTATGTGATTTACTAATGTTCATAGTTTTCCATTTTATAAAGTTTCTAATAATATATTAAAGTGTAGGTTCTGTACAATTCATTACACTGATATAAACTCACCCCTTTAAAACTTCCAAAACAAAGCTCTGTATTAAAACAGTTTAAATAAATATTCTATTTTTTAATATAAGGACGTTCTTTCATTATATATGTAATTTATGGAGCTTAGATTTGTCAAATAGATTAATATTAAGGGTCTACAACTGATGACGCATCTAGCCGGTAATGCATATAATACAGGGTGTTTCGTAAAAGCCGCCTTTAATATATATTTTTAGAATGCTTATAAATGCAAAAGACTGAAAACTGTACTTTAGAGGTCATAAAAAATATTTAAGAGAAGAAAAGCATAGTCGCTATGCGAGGAAGCAATAAATTCGCTGTAAAAAATATGACAAAATATTAGTGAAGGTGATTGCAAGTAACATCATATCCCCTCTTGAAAGGGAGAGAAAAAGATTAAGAGAAGTTGAAAGACAATTATTACGAATACCTTCAAGTAACGAAAAGCAGACACAGGTTTTGCATTTTCAAATAGTTATAAGCATTTCTTAATTGTGTTTTCCCAGGCTTTCATGACTATTTTACTTATTCCTGGCAAAACTAATTTCAATAACAACTATCAATTTCCTACACTCAATTGTTTATTTTTTTTTACATTTCTTTTCTGACAAAGATTCAAAAAACATAAACAATAAGGGTGGTCTTCATAAAACACCTTGTACAAGTTCTTTTTAACCTTTATTATAACCTTATCATTAAACGCTTCTTACGGCTGAATAATTCATCGACAAGAAAGGACAGTTTCTTTGAAGTTCATTGTCAATTTATAGCAAAGGAAAAAAGAAGCGTTTTGTCGAATATTTTATTAATGCTCGAACAAACACGCTTTTTTTTGTTGCTAAAGTGTGGCTTTAAAAAATGACGTCACGTTTTTTTCTTACAAATCTTATTTCTCTGTTCTTTTTGTTTCTTCAAGCTTGTAATTTTACTTCGAAAAAAAATCCTTAAGCTGATGGGGTAAACACTGACAAATATTGTAAAAAAAATGGAACATTACCTAAGAAAATTTACGTTTTTACCGGCTTACTAATATAACATTAAGTCAAATTAAAGTTAGAATATAACATATTTTTTATTATAATTGCTAATGGGGATTTTTCTTGCGGCTCATAAATTTATAAATAAAATACTTAAAATATTTTTTTAAATTATTTCTTGATACTTTTATTACTGTTAACATGCGAAATAAAATGTTATTATCTGCAGCAATGTCTACTTAGTTAGCATTTGATATATTAAAGTATTTTTTTTTATATCAAAAACCTTTTTATTATTTAAATTTGATTGTTTTTATAAAATTTAATTAAACTTATGGCTATTAAGAGGGATGTAATTTTTGTAGTAGAGAAATGCTATCGGTAAATTTTCGACATTTTTCATGGAATTAATAATAATGAAGTCTTCATTTTGGGTAATAAAACGTGATCATACTGATGCTGTAGTATGTAGTGTGATGATGAGCTATGACTGATGCTATTTCTAAGGATCCTTTTCGCTCCTATACTCTAATTCAGGGGCTCTAGCTATTTCGTCTTACGTCTGTGACGTCATCATAAAAATAAACAAATGTTTGTTTCAATAGTTTGTTATCCTTTTAAACAAAGCGCATTCGTTGATAAACGAATGGATACTAATATTTTATTTCTGTAATTCTTTAAATAAAATGAACTGCATGCTGGTATTTTCACTTCAATGGCTGCAATAGTTTTGCCCAAAGTGTCTGGTAATAGGTTTTATCTAACTCACATTTTCTAATTTTATAAAAAAAGTAGATAATGGTTCGTAGATCTGAATAAATAAATGCAAGTTCGCAAATACTATACTCTTTATACACTGCTTGACAATTGCTAAGGAACAGTTTCATTTTTAGAAATAATTTATAGTAGACATTTAATTGAAGAAATGAAACTAAGTACATATCTAGTAGAGACAATGTGCATTTATTATGATGCAAAATAGTAAAAATATTGTCACAAATAATGTAAAAAAAAATGTGTCATCACAAATATTATAAAAAAAAAATCTAAAAAATATGCTTCTCAGACGATTTCCAAACACCCACTAAAAATGGGTTTTCTTGTCAGAATGAAACGGGTATGAGTATGTCAGAATGAAACGGGTATGAGTATGTCAGCAAGATGTAAAAAGACCTGTGACACAAATGCACGTTTTGCATCTGTTATTTATGCTGTTCATTAAACTATCGGGGTGTTCTTGGGGGGGGGGTGATACAGTCCCATTTCTTTCCAAATGCATTATCAGATTTTTCATAATTCGAGCAGGCTCTATCAGAATCTGGTTCGGAAACATTTTACTGAAAACTGTTTCAAAATATTAAATAGAAATGTGTGTTGCAAGCTTTGACTTTTTACTTGATTCTAGTGTAGAATTTGGTTTTGAGTAATATATTTTTAAAGCGAACCTTTTAATAAATTTTATACCAATATCTTGTTATGAATGGTAAATATTCATAAATTATCTTAAACCAAAATATAATAAATTTAAATTTTTTGAATATTGTGATTAAGTTCATGAGCATTCGTCTTCCAATAATTTTTGAACAGTTCCTATTTTGGATAATTAGAATAATTGTTAAAGAAGACAATGTGTTATCGAAAACCAATATTGTCCATCCCATACTTTTATGATTTATCTTTAAACTTTGATGACGAAAAATTCTTTTCAGTTCATTGCATTCGTATTTATCACCTTTTGATTAAGAAAAGATTTAGATCTCTCTAAGGAAAAAAATTATAAATGTTAAAGGCTCTATATTCATTCTAGTCTTGCTCATAATAAATATATATGTTACCGTTTAAGTGCATAATTCAGTTATTTCATAGAATAACTAGACAAGTCAGTTAGAAATATTTCGTACTTTACCTAGTTATTCTATGAAAAAACTAATGATAGACAGCAAAAGTATAAATAAACAATTTCAAAGCTATTTTATAAATTAATTTATTATAAATAGCTAAAATTTCTCAAAAAAAAAAACATTTTTTTCTTATTTTGGATGATTAATCGATACATGATAATAGAAAGCAAAGACATTCCTAATTATTGCTCATATTAATAACTACGTCTAACAGCAACGAAATGAAGCGTACACGTCATTGTTAAGCAGCTATAAGCAAAATTCCCAGCCATGCTGACAGAAAATGTTGCCACTATATGACAATGACTCTCTCTCTACAGCTCAGATCCCAGCTTTATTGGACTCTTTTGGTAGGGAAGTTTTGGACCACCCCTCCCTACAGGTCAGACCTCGCGCTGAGTGATTTTCATCTTTTCCGATATTTCAAACCCTATATTTTGGGGGAAATCACTACGACGATTACGTGAAAACTGCTGCGACCTCTTGGATAACAGAGCGGGTGGCAAGTTTGTGTGAAAGAGGGTATTCTATATCTAGTTGTAAGATATGATAAGTATTTAAACGAACTTGGCGACTATGTTGAAAAAAAAGAGAAACATATGTAGAATCAGAAAATAAACTTGTTTCTCGAAAATTTTCTTTCTTTTGGTTTTAATTTTAAATCTGCCCTTACTTAAAAAGCAACCCTCGTATTATTAGTTTTAAGAAGCGAGTTAATTTGAAGGCCTTACGCCAGTTCAACTAAATTCCGTTCATGTTGTTTTTGTCATGGGAGTTAACTTGGATATCTTATCGCAATCGACTCCACTCTTTGGGATTTCATTTCCACTTAGTTTTAAATTCAACTGTAAGTTTAAAAACATACTCTAATTTAAAATGTTTTCTTTTTGCAACAGTTACAGTAAAGACGATAGAATCATGGTTATCAACAAATCATCGAAATAAATAACTGCTAACATTTATAAAATACTAAAAACGCATACTTACTCCATTTTTCACGCATATTCTCTAGGCTAATATATAGCATTAATTGCATTTGGTGTGTCGTGATTTGGCAAGAGAAATAATGTTGTTAGTTGTAGTTACTGATTCGATTAATGATTGAATTGTAGATACTGAATGAAGCAAAGAATAAGGTTTGTGAGTCAGTCAACCTTTGAAATGTCTTGCAGGTGGTTTGATGTTTCGAGTACTGTTCTGTCCCATTTAAATATAGTTTACAACGGGTATATTGCACCAGTATTAGATATTGATATCGGATATATCAATTTTCTTGTGTTGTGAATCAGTCAACCTTCGAAATGTCTTGCAGTTGGTTTGATGTTTCGAGTACTGTTCCGTCCCATTTAGAAATAGTTTACAGCGGGTATATTGCACCAGTATTATCAGATATTGATATCGGATATATCGATTTTCTTGTGTTGTGAATCAGTCAACCTTCGAAATGTCTTGCAGGTGGTTTGATGTTTCGAGTACGGTTTTGTCCAATGTAGAAATAGTTTACAACTGGTATATTGCACCAGTATTATCAGCTATTGATATCGGATATATAGATTTTCTTGTGTTGTGAATCAGTCAACCTTTGAAATGTGTTGTCGGTGGTTTGATGTTTCGATTACTGTTCTGTCCCATTTAAATATAACTTACAACTGGTATATTGCACCAGTAATATCAGTATATTGCACCAGTATTATCAGAATGTCAGTATATCAGATATGACTTTCTTGTGTTAAAAAATAAAGCACTGTAAGAAATGGCGCAATTTTTTTTCAAAACAGATTTATTTTTAAATCGTTTGCAACTGGAATTTTATAAGCCTAGTTAGGGGACTTATTGGTGTTCCTTGCATTGTTTGTATACAATCAATTATGGAATTTTAAAGTAAAATATATCAAGATACAATGATGGATATATTATAGTATATTTTTACAAGACGCAATATGCAACACTTCATCGTACAGTTTTAAAACTTCTAATCTAATTTACTCATTTTATTCAGCAAATAAAGTACATTAGTTTCCATTTTTATACCTACATTCTATTATATTCTAGAATTTAGAAGATAGCTTGCGAAGAATTCCCAAAAATCAATAGTCGACGTATCAGTGGTAAACGAGGAGGAACAAAGATCATTCAAGAAAAGATCGAAAATTTCTATAAAAGAGAAGTTTTGCACTTTTTTTTTTCTTTTTTTTTTACTGAACACTCGATTTATTTTTTGTGCAAAAGTTTGGCCCAATTTCACACCAACAAAGCTTTACTAAAGAAGTTCAGTGTAAAAAAAATAGTGAAATGGACTTTAAAAAATCCCATATTTCTTTTAGAACTCTTCTTTTTTTTCTAATAAATAACCTTCATGGGTGATCTTTTTTATTCTATAATAATATGAATTGACTTCCATGTGATACACCAAAAGGTTATGACAGTGGAAAAGTTTTTCAGAACTTATTTTTTCTATATTACAATTGAAAATATGACAGTCAATCAATATTAAGTATAAAAATGTTTCGAACTTCGAACTTTACACTTAAAAAGTACATCCCAACTTTTGTACAAAAAATTACCAACAGAAGGAAATTCTTCTTTATTTTGAAGCACGTAATTCCTATAAATATCAAATTTTTTTAAATGTAGCATTACTTGATATTTCATTAAAAATTAACGCTTAAAATCAGAAATGGTAAAATTTTTAGTAAAACCTACATATACACGTTTCGGTGTTTTACTGGTACTTTTATCAATTAGGGATAGCAAAACAGAATGGAATTAACCTGGAAAAGCTTACGATAGTAGATATACAGTTAAAGGTAAAACAATAAGTCGACAGTAAGTGTTAGAAAATAATAAATATAATTTTCAAATATTTGAAAGATATGGTATAGTATAGTAGCAAGTTTATTAACAATGGTTTTTTTACGATCTGGTAACTCTTTCAAAAATCTAAGTCAACGCATTCATTTCTGAATAATATGAGGAAAAATCGAACCTATGGCCTTCTGCCCTGCTGTATTTTGCAACAGTTGAGAGGTGCTGTTCGTAATTTTTGTCGTAGCCTTTACAGTCCCCGGCCAAATTATTAGAAGTACTATAAGATTCTATGTAAAATATTTACTATCAGGTGATACTATACAGCTTTATCGTTTTTATGCAGCTAAAACCGGTTTGCACTTGTTTACGTTTATGTATCAATTGATTAACATCGTAATGCAATTCGTTAAAAATATATACAGAGTAGGGGAGAGTGGGGTCAATTGTAACAGGGTATGATTGTAACAGAGCAAAAATTTCGAGTGTCGGGTTCTAGATTTGGTTCATAGGTGGCGCACAAGGTGTATTTAATAAATCTACATGTACACCCCTGATGGCAACCATTTTTATGTACTTTTGAAAGAGTTACATCACAAAAGATATTTTCACGCCACGCAAGTACTTTTTTTTGGTATTAGAATATTATATTGCAACAAAGTAATTTTGTTTAAACAAATAAAAATTAGTAACCGAATATGTAAGTGGACACTTTAATTAACATTTCAATAAAAAAAAGATTAGTTTTGCTAATTAACTAGCATTGTTTTTAACAAATGAAGCTGAAATGGCGTCTTGGGGACAATTGTAACAATAAGTAAAGGGACGATTGTAACAGCTGAAAATAAATAATCTTATGTTTACAAACCATTACTTAACTCTTTAAGAACCACCAATAGTTTCCTATATCATTTATATTATGTTGCATGTGCATTATTTTATTTGTCACCTTTCACAGCATAAATTAAAATTTTTAACCCCTTAAAGTTAAAAGTTTAACCCTTTAGGTCTCTGCTCATTATTATTTTTACTCCTAAAATATCACTACTATTTTGATCAATAAAAAAATATATCACAACTATGATAATATGTATAATTAACTATGTTTTAGTTGAATTTATGAACTGTTACAATTGACCCCGTAAGTGGGGACAATTGTAACAAGTGCACGACTGTCAAAAATTGTTAATAACTAATATAATAACATTTAAAATAAGGTTTTTTTTTTTTCTAGTAGAGGATAGTCTACTTTACTCGTCTGTCGTACTTTCCTGATAACCACATGGATTTTTTGTTAGTTAAAAATAGTTAAGTAAAAAATGTTACAATTGACCCCACTCTCCCCTACATAAAAAATCTCCCGAATAAAAACCTATTACATGTATCTTTAAATGTAAAAGTATCGCTTATAAACTCGTGCAAAACATGCAATTATTAAAACGCTACAGTGTGTCTAATAATTGGACCAAGTTATTATAATATACTAATATATACCTGATGTAATAAATATTCTACATTTATATAATATATCGTCTAATTTATCCGATCATCGAATTTTACATTATATATAGTCTAATTTAACCAATTGATACACGAACGTAAACTAGTGCAAACCGGTTTGTGTCACATAAAAACAATAAAGCTGTATAGTATCACCTGATAAAGTAAGATTTTATATAGAATCTTATAGTGTGTATAATAATTTGGCATGGGACTGCAGATAGCAAGATAAGCAGAAAATGTCCGTAAATGGCCATCACCACCATCAAACTCTTAAAAATGCATTCATGAAAATTTTATACGTATAAATTTATAAGTTATTTCTGGTTTGTGTATATGGTGAGAAACTATTAATCCTACAATTATTAATCTCAAACTAAATTATTAAACTCAGGATTAGCAGAAATCGTCATCATATTTCGTGCTCTCTTTTTTGCTCAATGAAAGAGAATATGCTGATTTAATTCGCAGTTTGTGATATTTTCTTTGAGGAAGAAGAATTAAAAATTAAAATTCAGACTCACCGTTTTACCCGTAAAAGTTCACCCATAAAAAAAAAAAATCCAACTTATCTTTTTATGCTCCTGTGAGAAAAATCGAAAATCCGACTTTAATCCTTACGTTGGCCTGTAATATTTGGATATCATGCAATTATCACAATAACAACTTCAAACATAGATACTGCATTTTAAATGACGAAAAATACTTAAGCTTCATACTGTTTAAAAAATAAAAGTTGCTTGAAAAATCAAAAAGTAGTTTGAAATGTTTTTCAAATAATTGGTCTTACTGATTAAAAAAATAGATTTGTTGAAAAAGGAATATTTTTACTGCACATTTCTTCCAGATCATTACATTTAATAATTGACGCCCGGTTGCTTAAATGGTAGCGCTTCACGCTCCCGTGCCGCAGGTCTGGGGTTCTATCCTTGGACCAGGCATGATTAACTCAGCCTTTCATTCATTCAGTGGGTCGATAAAAAGGCACCAAGCATGCTTGGAAACTAAACACTGGGGATTCCACGTTCAGCGGACCACCCACTCCTCCTGCACTCTAGAGTTCAAGGTCAAGGAAAATTGGATGGGCACAGTAGGCCGATGGACTGACAAGCTATTGAGTTTAGCTTTTTTTTAAATTTTTATAATTAATAATTAATCTCTAATTTTTTTTTCAATTTTTTGATTTAGTAAGGAAGGTTGTATAGGTGAAATTTAGTATTTTTGTAGAAAAGGTTTTTTTTTTTAGAAAAACAAAAATCGGAATGCCTGTACGATTAAAAAACTTTATTCTTTAAAATATTTAACTTAGTTATTTTTTTTATGGTCATTTGTTTCAAAATAGTAAAAATTAGAATGTGGTTAAGAATTCAAAACATTTTTAGAATATGAAAAAAAATAATACATAAAGAAATGAACAGAAAAATATATAGTATGAAAGGATTTTTTATTTTTTTTTCCGATCTGAATATCCAAAGAGTTGAAAGAAAATTACATGGGATTGAAAAAAAAAAGGTGTATTTGAAAAGAGAGCGAGCCAACTGATTTTGAAACCTAACTCAAAAGTCTCGTATATAAAAAAAAAAATATATATTTTTTCCTACCATCTTCAGAATTTATTTTCCAACTAGTGAAAGTGCAATGCTTTAAAAATAAAAGTATTTTTCTCTTCAATTTTTAGGGACGATACAGCACTTGAAGCACTTTTTTCCAAGCTCTCTTGTCCGAGTGCTTTGGTAAGTATTTTGAAAGTGAGGTTTTTGGGAAGCAAAAATAAAGTTATAAGAAATAATACTCATGCTTTACCACATTTTCCCCATCGTTAAACATTGGAGTAAGTCTTCATGGTTTTAATTTTTTTAGAATATATAACAGAAAAGTTGAGTTTTTATATAAAAAAATATTATAGGTTTTTAATTTGACTCGTCTAAGTGTTATTTTTTTCAACATTTTCATTGCAGCTTTTGACATCAATTGCGTGTTTGAACAAGTTTTGATATTTCATTGTGGGAATAAATGAAAAAAAATAATACATGTGAGTTTTATTTTTTTTTATAACCGTTGTTGAACAGCCGACCCAATTTTATAGGCTTACGACTACAAATGTTCAACTCCGTAGACTTATAATTTTGAACTCAATCCAGAAGACAAGGGAACTCCTGGATCGAGTATCGGGAGAAATTTACCTTGGTGGAAGACTTTTTTGATGGAACTAACCCGCATTTGCGTTACATGGAGAGGAAGGCCACGTGAACCTCCCACGGTTAGCCTGATGGCAAGGGGACTCTAACTCATGATACGTCTACTACTGAAATTATTTCAAGTCAGTACTGTGGTCGGTGCAAGCCGGATGCGGAATTCGTATCGACCAGCCATCGCCGGGATCGAACCCCGCTTCACCACATTGGAAGGCGAACGCTCTATCCTCTGAGCCATCACGGCTCATGTGAGTTTTATTAACTAGTAAAATTTAATAGTTAAATATGAATTGCATAAATATTAGCACACTGCTTATTCTAGTACGAGGTGATCAGTAAAAACCGCCCCAAATATGCATTTTTAGAATCCTTACAAGGTTTAGACGAAAAAGTAAGCACATTGGTGAACGCAAAATAATATTTAGGAAGAAAAAAAGCACAATAAGGCTATTGAAATCTGACTAATCACAGTACTGAAAGGCGAATGTGTTAAGTTTCATTGGAGGTTTGAAACTTCGTGTTTCTAATAATTGCCTTTCAATTCCCTTTATAACATACTTTTAACAAACATTTCGTTTAGCAGATTTTTCTCAATGAGACATTTTTTTCCTGTAATGTCATTTGGTCGATTTCGATAGCGTTGTTTTTTTTTTCTCCCTCCAAATGTGTATACGTTTGTTTACATTTTTACTAAAGGCAGTCTTTACAAAACACTCTGAATCGTTTTGCAACTTTTCTTTTAGCAAAACAAAATTTTCTTCAAAATACTAAACTTTATGAAAGCAGATAGTTTATAGATTTTCCTTCGCTTCAGATTTTTGCAGTTTTCAGAGAAATCCGAAAACAAACCTACTACGTAATAGCGAAATCCTCACATGGTTCGAGAACTAAAAACTTTCAGTTGGGAGATGATAAAATGAAATTTATGCCTTACTATTTCAAGGTTTTGTCTTATCTTTCCAAAGCTGAAGACGCATCTAATAGGATTTGATGTTTTTCTTCACACCCAAATCCCTGATTTGTTAGTTTTTGTTTTAAAAGTGCGAAAATATGGATGAGGTTTATGTTTACGAAACTAATACTGAAAAAGAAAGGGGTGCTATGCTACTTACCTTTAATCATTATTTGCGCAGAAATATAATAAAATTGTTTACAATATTTTTTTTTATTTCTTACTGCCTTTTTTGGAAGTAATACATTAAAATTGTTTACTGCATAATTCGTCATTAGATTAATGTTTACTTACGTCTGTTATTAAAATATCTGCACAAGTTGTTCGGAGCTTGGCTGATTGTAGAACATACAAAAATAGTTTTATTTATATACACAGAGATGCCAACTTGCTCCGGACAGCGAATAAATATTTTCAAGTGGTAGTTCATTAATTGTGATTCTTGGTTTAATAAACTCTGTTTAGTTTTTATCCACCACTATTTCTAAACAATTCGTAGGCTTATATAATTCACCCCTTTTTTCAGATGTGTCATGATAAACCTTTTTAAAAAACTAGAAAAATCTGTCTAATATTTGCAAATTTAGTTTGTAGTTATTTACCGTTTGACCAGACGGGCAAGCCATGTAAAATTAGTGTGGGATACAATGTGTCAGGGCTCGAAAAAACTCAGAAATTTTACCCGTCCCCGAGGACGGCTTGTCCTTTAATGTACCTGTCCTCCTTTGAAACTAACCCGTAGCTTCTATATAAATAAAAATATAATTTTCTCTTATTTAATACTAACATTTATATAAATTGCACAATGAGTAAGTAGTTACTAGGATTACATTATACAGTAATAAAAGAAGTACTAGGTTACTGGTTACTAATAGTAAAAGCTAGTATTTTTTTAATAAAATAATTTATTTCCTTTATGAAATAATTTAAATGACGAAAGTCAAGTTATTTGGAATGTCAATTTATCCATGGGAACTGTGTTTTTTAAATGAATCAAATATGACGTTTGTCAGTTCCACAATCAAGCCAATGATTTACAGAGGTTTCTGCTCGGAAATCTGAAAAGGGTTTTCCATTTAGGTAGATGTTCATAATTGCGTTTAACGCTTCTTGTTTAAGACTAGTACGTAATGAGTTTTTCTTGTAAGTTCATTGCTGAAAAGCCCCTTTCAACAGCTGCAGTACTCCCATATAGAGAAAACATCAATTTCACCATGCGTAATATGTTGCTGTATTTCTAGATTAGAGGATCATTTTAGAAGTGAGGCGTTAGACTCTTGTAAGACAGCAAAAATTGAAAATGTATCACGAACATTAACGGGAAAATGGCCGTCCGCGCGGACGTCGGATTCGAAAAATTTGTTGTCAGCGGGGAATTTTTGACCGCCGAGGACGGGCGGATATGCAGTTTTTCGAGCCCTGCAATGTGTAAACCCACACGCAGTTTAGAAAATAGGCAAAATTAGGAGAAAGCATTCATTATTTTCCTTACCGACTACATGGAAAAACCAGTTATGCTATGTGGAGAAGATTGCAGATTAAAATACGACTTTTTACGTGCAGAACCGTCAGTGGGAAAATAGAACATATTGCTGTTTTGAATTACAAGTTCACTGCCATATACATTACCAGAAGAAAATTTAAAACATTATTAGAAGTATTTACGTTCCTCAGACATTTACCAAATATGTTATAATCAATTCGATTATTATTTTGTCAGCAGATGTTAACAAAACACAATCTCCAGAAGGCAGTTGATTAGCTAAAACTTATTTCAAACAACTTTCTGAAAAATTTTCAATTGCGTCAAACGGTTAACTAGTACATTATAAAAAAAGTTGAGAAATATTTCAATAACAGTCACACAAAATAAGCGAATGCGTTGCATGGACTGGAACTGATAACTTTTTTTTCATAATTTGGCCCTAAAGTTTGAGATCAGTACCTAAGTAGTTGAATCCAAATATGGGTATACAGATATATAATATAAATATATAAGTTAACACCTTCCCCCGAAGAGAGCTGGAGTTTTAATCTATAACTTACTGAAGGGATTTGGGAACTTGCACTTTTCTATATAGACAATACTATCATTTCTATCGTTCGTTCATTCGTTTATCATTTCGATGCATTTTCTTTATGCTGAACTAATAAAGCCTCAACCACGTCTTTACAACTAGTAAATGAGAAGTTATGAAAAACTTATGATTAATAAACTGTGTTTTTCTGTGTACTATTAGTACACTGCGTATTTTCCCACTATTGTGCAGACAAGTTTTACATATTATGAATATTTCAGGATTAATAAAATTAGATTGAACCAAGTAAAATTAAATCAACACGAATTTATTAACTTCAATTTTGACTTCCCCTTCAAAGAAAAAAAAAGAATTATTTTTTTTTCGGAAATAAAAAGAAATACCTATCTGACAGCTTTACATAAATAATATATCTTGAGAATTTCAAGAAAACCAATATGTCAAGCAATTGAGAAAAAAAAATTGCTCTTTTAAACAGATTTGCAGTTATTTACGTTATAATAAAGAAAACTGATATATTATTGGAAACATTTACGTTTTTAAACATTGACCAAATATGCTATCATAATTCAAAAATTATTCTGTCACTGGATGTTGGCAGAGGCAGAACTTAATCTCAAAAAGGCAGTTGATTGATTCAAGCATATTTTAAAGAACTTTCTAATAGATTAGCAGCTGTGTTCCATGATTAGCAAGGATATTGTAGAATGTGTTGATAGATATTTAATTAGCACTCACATATCAGTTGAGGCGAGTGTATTGCAGGGACTAGTTACGAACCTGAAACCTGTCGTCCCCCTTAAAAAAATACGTATTGCTAGGTTTCTTTAAACGTTACTACTATTCATTTTTTTACAGAAAAATGTGAATTTGTGCTGTTTTAATAACAAATCCATTGTTATATATAGAGGACAGCTCAAATATTATTCTTCGTACTTACGTTTCGAGACATTTTCCAACCATGCTATTAACAATTCGATAATTATTTTGTCACCAGATGTTAGCAGAACTCAATCTCACGAAAGCAGTTGATTGGTCCAAACACATTTCAAACAACTTTCTAACAGATTTGCAGCTGCGTTCCCATGATTAGCAAGCAGATTGTAAAAGGGGTTGAGAGGTGTTCGAATAACACCCACTTCTCTTTGCGCTTGGCAATCTAATTCATCATCGACGAAGAGGACTACTCATCTTAATTAGCATTTGCATTTGAAGCATCTGTGATGAACTCAATAAGATGAATTAATCTCTTGGATCAGATAGGAGAGAGATGCTGATTTCTCCATTATTTTACAATAAACTGGGTTTTGATGGAAAATTGGGCATCCTTCATCTGGGTGGAATTTTCGTTTATTATTTTAATCCAATGAACGATGATTGAAATTAGGTAGCGATATATTTTAGCTATGATATAGTGGAGTTTGCTTTTGTTTTTACCCATCTGAAAAATGGGTCTTGGTTTGAATTTGGTAGCGTGCACCCACTTTTCAACTGAGTTCAAGAGTAATAGTAAACAGTGCGCATACGTTGCTATTTCGACCGCTGCTGTTTTTTCTTATTTTCACTAGCAGGCATTTTTAATGTATTTACATAATATTAATTTAAAGTATTTTTATATTCTTTTTATTATTAACGTATAATTACTGGCTTGATGGTGATTTTAATTCGAATATTGAATGCTAAAGAAGGAAAAGTGATGTCTTGAAACTTGTACATAGGCATGCTATGAAAATCAATCCGACGACAAACTTCAATTGAAGCAGTTTTTGCAACCCATGATTTGAAATGTTGTGGCGTTTAACGGAGTCAATCCAGAAAGAAAAAGCATTTGACCAATGGATAACAAGTAATCGAAATAAGGCAATCACAACTTTTTTGTTTATTTTGTTTCTTTTTGTGTTTGTTTTTCTTTAACATCCTGAGGCACGAATTTTAAATAAATGGAGTAAAATTTGATTTTAAAGTAGACATTTTAGACGTGGAAGAAAGTAAAATCATAAATGCTTTAGTTTTTGAAAGATGTTAGTTAAAGTTAATTTGCAATTTTTCTTTTAGAAATTTTCATTTATCTAAAAAAAAATATGAATTTGTATTTTAAGCGTTTTTAGCATATTGTTGAACATTTTTTCACAGTGCTTGCTCTCATTTTATTCATGAAAGAAAGTGTTAAATAATACAACATTTTTAGGGCATAAGACGTACCAAAAGGTTTCTTAAATTTTTTTTTATTACCTTTTGGAAAATGATTTCAAATTTTTCATTGTAAATTAACTCCGAACAATGAGAAAGATTTAACAAACAAATGTTGTCGAATATATTGGGTATTGAATCCCAAGAGGTAAATACTTAAACTAGTCTTATTTAGTTATTAGTATATCTACTGGGCTACAAACGAAGGATGTGAAAAACATTTTATTTTGTATTTCGAACGACTGCATCACGAAATGAGAACAATATAAACATAAAAAAAATAACATGAAGGAAAAAAAAAGTAGAGGCTTGGTGACATAAACGTCTATGCACCAAGAATTTCCCTAGCGCACCAGTAACGGTCGCACAAAGATCCGTCATTTATTGCACTCCAGCCGCAAAGATGATTTGCAGCAGTTTGCTACCAAGGATTGCATAGTCTGTTGAAAGGGATGGAAAATTTAATATATATGAGACGCTGTCTAATACATAAATGTTGCCCAATATATTGGACACTGGGTCGCAAGAGGCTATTAAATAAGAAAATGTATTCATATATATTATAAGATGAAATATTTACTTAATACAATAAAATCTATTTTAGATAAATCCAATTTTGTGGTATACTTTATATGCACTTCTTATTTATTGATTGAACGATTTATCAATTCTGAATCTCTTTTTTTATTATGGAGTTTATTTATTTGATTATAAAGTAGATTTATTTAATTTTCCAATTAACTAATAAATTTCTGATTTAAAAGGCAAAAAAAGAAATAAAATTTTTAGAAATTTTTTGTAACTGTTTATTTAAAAAAATTTTTTTTAACCGCATTGTTTGCCTTGTTAAGTAACATGCAATTTTAGGGTTGTTTTTCGAAAGCTTTGTCGTCATGTAAAAAGATACTTTTTTGCAAATAATATACTATTTTCATAACTTCTGTAAGTTTGCAACACTTATTCTTGACTATTAGGTTAAGTTCAGCTTATCTAAAACTGGCGTTATCTATGCTCATTCTGAAAATGGAGCAAAATGCCAATATGGAGAAAAGTCACGGTTTTATGGAAATGAAGAACATTTCTGGTCTAATTTTTTTAATATTTAAGAACTTACTCCACAGCTGCATTATTTGGGCTCATAAAAGTTTCCAAAAACTGAGAATAAAACAATCCTTTTGATAATTTTCTTCAAGGTGACAAAATGTCGCCAAATTTGCGATTTTTTTTTTTTTAGAAAAAGTAATATTTTTTAAAATATTTTTTTGTTATTCATTATTATTCATTATATTTTGTTATTCATATTTTGTTTTCGTAAAATCAGAGATAATTCTTCACAGCAAGATGCTATTTATAGTATAAAATCATAATTTTGCTTCAAGTGTAAGGCACTTAAACTGTGGCTTTTTTTATTTTCCTTGGCGACAGAGCTTCGAAAACCATATTAACAACGTACTAACGTAATGACTAAATCCTAGTTTTCCCCTGAATTTTCTTCGTGTAACAGATGCCTTCTGTTTCCGAAGAAGGATTTTTATTTCTTTAAGAGCACTGAGATTAAAATACGAATGCAATCTAACTACTTAAAAAAGAAATTCAAAAAAGAAGCATTGCTGCTTTATTCTTTGATTGCTCTAGTAAAAGTCACTGATGCGTTATTTTCCCCACCATTTCGAAAATTAAAGTAGTTTTAAGACTATAACAATTGTTTTCAAAGTTTTGCTTTCACTAGACTAGAAAAATGATAATTCTAGAAGTTTTAGTTAATAAAATTCCACGCTTTCAAGTAATTAAAACGAAATGGCAAAATTATATATCTATCGAGTTTTTTAACTCCCTTTTCTCGCTTGTCTGATCGGCTGAATTATCATTTATACTGAATGAATACTTTATTAATTACTTTGTTATCATTTCATAAATGTAACAATATTAAACTACAGAAATAAAAGTACTGAACCTGTCTTTAATGCTATGTAATTATATCAACTTTAGTTTAAAAATATGTTTTTATTCACTATGTTAATATATTTATTTCATAATTTCAATTGATATTGAATTTGACTCGTACTGTTTTTCTAGGTATATGTAATCTTAACTTTTTAACCTTGTAACTATTCAGAAGAGGGACATTTCTAAATCAAAACAAGAAAAAAACTAACTTCTAACATTTTACCCGTCTGTGAACTGCATATAATATCTCTAAAGTGCAGAAATAAGTTATTGTATATTCTATACATTATCTAACTAATATACATATTAACTAGACAGATTCGTAAAAGTGTTAATGCTGTAATTTATCAAATTATCTGATAATCTGAATACTATCTAGCTAATCTAAAAAAATTATCTACTAAGCACTGCTTAAAGCGAAAATGAAATCTTTGCTGGAACGATACCAGCGTTTCTGTCCACTCAAATTAATGTATTGTTATTTATTTAATTTTCACTATCTGAAAAATCAAGTGATTACAACAATCTTTGCATATCTCGTAATATGAGTCCTATATACAAATGTGCGCATATACCTGATTTATATGGCTGTCTAATCTATTCCATAATAAACAGATTTTTAACTGGGTAGCTTGTGTTCTAATAAAGCCTGATCCCTTGATTGATTTTAATGTTGATACTTTTTCTTCTGAAGCCACTTAAGTAGTCTAAAATTAGCAACATAATAGTTTAATATTCTATTTAATACATAGATGGCAGCACAATTTCGTTTTGTCATAGCATCTGAGATCATTATGGTAATAAATGTAACATTTTTTCACTGGTTATATATTTTTAAAGACTATCATTAAAAAGACGTTTTTAAATAGTGCATAAAAGTATGTAGTGTCAATTATAAGAAAAAAAACATTTATTAGGTTAGATATTGGTTTATTATACACAATAGATATTACAATTAGATATTGGTTTACGTTTCCAGTACTATCCATGTTATGTGGGTAGAGAAAATGAACGTATTTTAATTTAGAATCATCTTTAAATCTTTTATAATATTTTATCAATTTCTTCAATATAAAAGGAAAGATTTAGCTCCATTCAAACTGTCAAATTTAAGAATTGACATAGAATATATTAAAGATCTATATTTTATACAAAATATTGATTTTCAATTTGGGCATTGCCTCTATCCAGCGACAAAGTAGCTGAGTATGAAATGATTGAAAAGCTGTCTAGAGATTCTTCAGATAATGCTTTATGTTCACAAAGCTTATAAAAAATTAAAATTGATGTGACGTTTTTTTCCCCCTTCTGCGTCGTTTCATTTATTAAGGTCTGGTGAAAATAGTTTTACCATAAAAGTTTCCAGCTATTTTTGTTTCTGTTACGTTGAATTCATTATTTTTAAGAGAACTATGACGAAGGTTCACTCTTTGCCATGTGATAACTAAATTTATATTTATCTTAAAGTACATCTGTACACTCTGTCTAGTAACATAATTTAAATATTTATTATAAAAACTTTTATTTTGATATACTATAAGGTGCCAAACTAGTGTTGGCAGAGCATAAAGCATTCCAAAATGCATTTTTTTAACTCCATGCAATTTTTGGAATTTTTAATACAGCTTCCTAGATTTTTTTTTACTTAAATCATAGAGATATTTGAGCATAAGTGTTTACTAGTTTTCCTTTCATTAAAAACAAGTTTGAGTAGTTTAACATTTTAATAGATATTTTAAGAAAAAATAGTTTTACAGTGTTTAAAATTACTTCAACACGTTTTCTAAGTTAAAGTTTATGGTTTACTTCTAAGTTAAACTAATATAAAAATATATTTCTTCAAATATGTATAAAATGTTAATAATTTTTTTCCTTCTATAAAACAACATATTTTGACTAATATAAAAATCTATATTTGACATTAAATACAAACTTCCCTGATGCTTAAAATATTTAGTAAAGATTTCAAATGATTTTTGAAAATTTTATTAAGAAATTAAGGGAAAAAGTATATAAGGGAAAGAATACGAGATGTTAAAAATTCAGTAGAATAGCTAGAATTTTAAGTACATAGTTATAAACATTAGGAAGAAAAGGGAGAAATAATTAACCCTTAAAAGTTTATTCACCACAATACTGGAGAACGGAATTATAAAACAAAACAAATTAAAAAATCTCATAAAAGAGAAATGTTAAAAGAGTGCTACATTGGCAATAATTTCAAAAGTAAATCAGTTCCTCTGTTATAACTTAGATACAAAATAATTGTTTTCATTTCAGATTACTCTTCGCTATGTTTTCAAATCTAGATTTAATAATTGGGCTTGAGAGGGTGACCTACCCCAAATTTGATAATTAGTCCACGCGATATTTTAAGTTATGAAAACAGAAACAAAAACGTACTTTCTTTAAATAAACATCTTTCTTTCAAACTGATTCGGATTTATGACTCCCCAAAATAAAGGGGCTCGCTTGACCCAACAATTGGGACTATGCTTCTCCTAGATTGCAGGAGTCACATTAGGAGTTACATTAGGGGTCACAAATCCGTTAAAAAAGTGTTTATTTAGAGAAAGTAAGTTTTTGTGTCTGATTTCGTAATTTAATTCGTCTACACTAATTAATTAAAATTTTAAAGTCACCCCCTTAAGCTAGTAAAATTAAGTAATGGAACGTGAAGGATCACTAGGATAGTCAAAAAATTATTCAGGATAGTTAATTTTTTGCTCATTGTACATATTTAATTAACCGTATGCGTTACTAATGCAATTAATGTGGCTAACGCAACAGTAAATAAAAAAAAATATAGTGCGTGGAGTCCCTCCGCGCAGAAGAAGTTAAACTTCGTAACCTACGACGTTAATTGTAGAAGAATCAGCAGTCGTAGAAGGATCACTACTTCTATTCAACGACTCTTTTTCCTGCTCCGCTCGCTTCCGTGTTCTGTAATCACGGTAATATTGTGCATTTTTCCCTCGTGGACCTCTTGAACCAGTGGAAGTGCTTGTGGTTGCCTCATCGTCTCGCCATGGAAAATGTATTTGTATTAATAATGTATGTGAATGCGTCATAATGTAATTTCAGAAGAGAAAACCTAACAATCAATTGATATTCACAAGAGACGTACCTTGACATAACCTTAAATCCGTCGCATTGTCCGTGGGATTGTTTTCACTCATTTTTTACAATTGTTATCCACTAAGTTTGAAAATAAAAAATACTACCCTATTAAATTATATGTGTATCAAAACATACTAAAAAAATATTTATAGAAGAACAATACTTTTATTATTATTATGCTAGTGAGAACCAAAACAATATGGAAATGAATGAGGGAAAACTGGATCCTACCACGTGATTTCCCTGCCAATAAATATGTAGCATTAAACGAACGCAACCTTGTTGGAAGTCGCATAAGAAGTATAACTTCAAAAAAATATTTAACGTATTCACCAATAAGTAAATTTAATGTATCTAACGAAATAGCCACCAATAATAAGACATAATGTAACTAATCTAGATTTGAAAAAAAATATCGAGTTGTTTTTTGCATCAATAAAAACAATTTAATATAACTAAAGAAACATGAATTTCAATTTATATGTTAAATAACCAAGAATGTAGAAGTAAATTAAAATAAGAATTTATTGTCTTTTTCTGATTGACTGTTTGTTATTAATTCTGTTGAAACTTAAAATCATTAATCTCTCAGTAGAAATGTACGAAATCATCCTCAGAGATTAAATACTTGATTCTTTAATTCGATTCANGTTAGCTCTGATTTCCAGCTGACGGCGTCCTGTCCTAAGAAACCAGGCCTTTAAAGTCATTAATCTCTCAGTAGAAATGTACGAAATCATCCTCAGAGATTAAATACTTGATTCTTTAATTCGATTCATCATTCCACACACCCCCCCCCCAAAAAAAATATGCAATCTTAAAAAGAGAATAGGAGAAAGATTAGAAAGCATTTTGACTTGAGGGAAGAAAAATTACATCTAGCAGTAATGAGACTATCATTGAATGATGTATCTTCATTCGTTAGGAAGCTTAAAAAAAGGAACTGCGCAAAAGTATTAAATGCATTAGGCAACCACGGGAAAAGAACGATTTGTGATTCGGAGAAAAACTATTTTGTGCGCGGAAAGAGTTTTTCCACAATACAGGACTGCACTGCGTAATAACTCTTGGCGAGAACTAATTTTTAATTTGATTTATGAAAACTTGATAATCCTCAAAATGTAACAGATGGCTGGCTATCCAATCATCATTTTTGTGAAACATTGACATAAACCGTCCTTTCTCTATTGATATTCATATGCAAATTAGGGAGGTCGTAAAAAAACGAAATATCGAATTTTTTTTAAGGGCATCCACTATAAAGGTACCGTTTGCTATAAAACTAATATTTTGAATGGTTCTGCTTGAAACGGTAAATCTTATGCCATCCTCTAAGCTCCAAGGTTTGAAAAAAAAACTTAATTTTAAACAAAAGAAAGAAAAAAAAGACGTTTTAGGCTATAACTTCTGAACAGAAGTTATAACCTAAGTTATAGCCTTCTCTCTGTTTTGAAAAACATCTGGGCTTATTTTGTAGATAATACTTACTGGTGGAACTTTTATCATTGAGACGTCTTTGCCAAATGATCTAATCAAAGGATAAAAAGTGTTTTTCCTAACCCTACCTGATAAAAATAGTTTGAAGAAATGAGAAAAATTGCGTACGATTGGTTCTGCTTGATTAATTAATAATGAATATTTCTTTGAACACGATAGGCATAAAATACCGAATTGAAAAAAAAATATGAATGAAAAAAGCGGTATTTGAATCAATGATTGAGTTATCTGAGATAATTTAATCATTGATTCAAATCATAGAACCATAAACCTTGTAAAAATAGCAAATTTAATAATTAGTGATTGTTTCTCAACTTCATACATCCCATATTCATTATGCAACAATAGTTTTGAACAGATAAAAAAAAAAGAAAAAGAAAGAATACCCTGCTTATTCAGAATAAATACAATAAATGGTGTAGAAACTTTGATGCCGCTACTTTCAATGTTTCTGTATCTAATTTTCTTAAACGAATAAAAGCTCAAACTAGTATTATGCCTTGAAACGGAGCTTATGCGACATTTCAAACATTTATCTAAACTTTTATGTAGATGTTTAAAAAGGAAAGACAGATACTATTTCAAGAAACTAAATACGAATTAAATTAATCAAGATAGTACGTTTTTGCGTTGGATTTTGTAACCTAAAATATCGTCTGTACCAGGGCTCGAAAAACCGCCCGTCCTCGGCGGTCAAAAATTCCCCGCGGGCTACAAATTTCTTGAATCCAGCGTTCGCGCGGACGGCCATTTTCCCGTTACGTGATACATTTTCAATTTTTGTTATCTGGTTTACTTCTAAGTTAAACTAATNTATACTGGCCAGACTGAAAATTTAACCTTTCGTCAACTGAAATAAACAAAATTTAACGCATCTAAAATGTTTACTTCATCCTCTTTATTATCAATTTAATAGATATTTCAGTATTACTTGTAAAAGAAAGGGTTATACTTTACCAGGTAAATATTTTTGATGGAACCATTTCTGTTTAGGAATAAGAATGAGAATTTGTGCTTCACTTTTGACACATTTATTGACTAAGAGACCATTTTCAATATGAAACATATAATTTCCCTTATTCATCTGATTTATTAAAGGTTTAAGATTTAATCTACATTTGTATGATACAATTGGAGGTTAGTGTATGGAGGAAAGCATTACTGTTTTCACAACGCTGACGTAGCATTTTATTTTAGAGATTTGGAGATTAACGACTGAACATATTAGGCAATTTTTTTTAATCTTTTGACGTACTAAAGGGAAATCTGAGTGGGCTAATCGGACGGGTAAAATTTCTGAGTTTTTTCGAGCCCTGGTCTGTATTAATTAGCATATTTGAGATCACCGCCTCGAGCCTGATTAAGCCCTAGAACGTAAAGATCCGGTCATTAAATTAAATAATATTCAGGTTGGTCCGTTTATTTTGCTCACTGTTTGTTACCCATAATCTTACGGGAATTTGAAAATATAAACCACATTTTTTTACGTTTAAAATTGCCTTTTTGTAAAATTTATAATGCAGTGTTTTAAGTTTTCTAATTTTCATCTCTTGCTTTCAGCTTTACGTTATAAAATATAAATTAAACATAGTAAATTGCAATAAGCGAACTAGGTTAACTAAACAAAACTAAATAAATACCAAAATGGAATGAAACTAAAATAGGTTTATAGAGAGTATATAACACAATATTTAAAAGAAATCCCTTTGAAATTACGAGCCTTTATGATAAGCTAATTTAATAGGTTAAAAAGAATATTAGCCTGACTTGTGTATGCATGTTTACATTAATACATTTCTTTAAAAGTAACCAACCTTTCCTCCTTAGAAAACTATATGTTTGAAAGTTAAAAAAAAGAATTCTGACGTTATAACCTACGTTTTTGTTTCGGAAGGAAATTCTAATTAAAAGAAAACGTAGTGTGTCAAATTATTTCACTTTTTTTTCCTCGAATGAAATTAATATCTAATAAAAACCTTACCTCTTTTCATTACAATAACAGCAATAACTTCATTTCTTCGTATTTGTATGAAGCTTCATCATTTTCATTTTTGACACATAAATTGAAATTGGATACGTTTATTTTTATCTTCAACACAAAATAAAAGAGCGAAAAACTAGCTAAAAAAATGTTTAATTTTTCGAATAAACGAAATTTAATAATTTTTCTTCAAAAGAATAAAAAAAAAATACTATTGACAAATAAAATTGAAAATGTTTTAGATAATTGAATTTTTCTTTGAAATAATAGGTTTTGGGAAGTTTGTAAGCTGATGAATGCACACCGTTGCTTAGAAAAAAAATATCTAAATTATTTTTAATTTGCTTGTTATAATAAGAATATAGAAATTAAAATTTCGGATGTGGAGATAATTAAAAGTTATTTCTCTATGCATGAAATGATGTTCTAAAGTAGGAAGTTTATTTTTTAATAAAATACAAAGAATTTTTTTTTTCAAAATCTCAGTGAATTAATGTTTGTCTTAATTCATTACATATATTTTCTTTCGAATCAAAAATTAACAATAAAAAATGAACTTAAGTGTTAACATTAAAACGAACTGCTAAAACAGTTCAAAGTGAATTGCTTAAACTGCAAAATTTACTAGAAATAAATAAAAGAAATAAACAAAGTATAATATACTCCGTTAATCAGATAGGCCTATGCCATAAATTAATAAAATTGTACTTTAATAATGCTGTTATTTATTGTTATTTATGCTGTTTTTGCTAACATACATGTCTTTATATTTCGCATTGCTTGTTTTTGGTTTCTTACTTTTTCATTTAAGTTCTTTACATAAGACAAATTTGATTTTAGCTGTTTTTAGCGCTTTTCCATTTTGACTTATTATTTTAAAATTTTTATCTTAAAATTTATTTAAATCAATTTCATATTTTGATTGGATTAACTTAATTAATATATTAAGTCTATAGTTCACGTTTGATATATCTGCATATGGTATCACAAAATCATATATCCTCTTGAAATCACAAAATATTGTTCAAATTAAGAAGAGAACCAAAACGATATCGGTATTTGTCGATGCTAAAGTGATAGAAACTGTAACCACTGTTAAAAACGATGAACTACATCATTTATTTTTCTGGAATTTGACAACGATAACAAATTACAAAACGATGGGTGATCTAGTTGCGCCTTCGTTACTGTTTAAGTGATTTTTTAAGTGATCTAGTTACGCCGCTGATGTTTTTCAGTTTTTGATTTGTGTTTTAGTTATGTTCTAGTTCGTGCTTTAATATTTTAGTTGTGTTTTTAATCTGTTCTAGTTCGCGTATTAACAACCACAGCAATCAAAAAATGCTATTATGATTTTTAAATTTTTTTTTCACTACGTAGCTTTTTTTTACTACGTAAATTTCTCTTCTCTCCACGTGCGAAATATCATTGCTGATCGGCAGTAATATATGCACATTTTATACGAGATATAAATAGCTTTAAATTTGAATATCTTCATGATGAAGTATGTTTGTCTTTTACCGACTTTGAATGTTTCAGCATTTTTTAAAGTTAAAAAAAAGAGCTGAAAAGTAAGCTGAAGGAAAAACTTTTGCTGAATGGTCTTTAATTGCAATGCAATTTTTTTATCGCTACTTTAAAACGAAATATTAAGATTTAATTTATATACTCCATATTTTTTACTATTGCTAATGAGTGGAAATGTTATAAAAATAAATTTTTTTTTTTTGGCTAAATTCTTATTTGCTTACAGATGACGATTTTGCATCCATTTTTCTTGTTTTTTTTAGAACTTAATAAGTGTAGTTTTCCTTGCAACAGAAAAGAGCAAAACGCTAACAGAGGTTATGAAGTTTTATTTACTTTAAAATATTTATGCATTAGCAACATAATGCTTTTTTTTCCCTTGTAGGTTTTTTTTTAAATTTCTGTTTAAGTGTCATAGTTTTAAAATTTTACTTTATAGGAAATTGCGTTTTTTTTGTTGCTTTATTTATGGAAAATAAATATTTTTTTGAATTGTTAAACTTACATTTCCTTTAAAAAATATAATTCAGAAATCATTAAATATATTTTCAATCAACCTTGTTAGATTAAATGTCAAATTAAATAACAGGACATCATCAATAATACATTTTAAGCAAATAAAGCTTTAGAAAATATTTATGAAAGGATCGAAAGCTAAACGTTCTGATAAATTTAATTTCAAAAAAGAATAGGCGAAATATTTGGAAAACAAAATCTAAATCTCAAATAATTTAACAAATTTACCACTTTTACAGTTTTTATTATTTTTTACGGTAGAATGATCTTTACCTGATGATAGATGCTTATGTGTCCTCAATATAATGTCTTTTTTTATTATTCAATACCATAGAGTTTCGATTGCTCATCGCTTCATTTAACAAACACTACGATCGCTTTGCAATCAGTTCTGTTTCTTTACGTTGACCAGACTGTTAAACCAAAACTAAACATTTCGTAATGGAAAAATCCTAATGTGCTGTTGTTGTTTCGAATGCTACTTGGCACTATCAACAAGCCTGCTACGTGAATCGAAGTGAACTTTTTAGGCAGAGGGTGCGTCTTTTGTTTTTTCAGTGGTGCCATCTATGATCAAGAATGTGACATCAGCCACACACTTGTCACAGCCCGCTTACAGGGCTAATCCATTCATTCATCCACAGATTGTAATTTTAACCTGAATCAAAGAACGATCAATCTGCAATTAAGAATCCCCAGAGGTATAATTTGCTATAGGAAGGTGAAGGTCTTTGTGACCCAACAGATTTAACGTTCACCAGTCACCATTTACAAAACGGAGTTTTCGGACGGTTGGGATCGAACACCTGACCCCTTGACATGGGGCCCGACGCCTTACCAACCAGGCTATCCCGGTCTAATTAATATCAAAAATGTTATTTTTGTTTACATAAATGTTTTTCCACGGAGATAGACTTTTGTCCCATTAGAATTAGAAACTAATATAATAAATGCGCTTAGTTACCATTGCAACTTGTTGCAGACTTTTTTTTTCAATGTTTATATAAGCTTTGGTTACAATAAAACCTTAATTACAATAAATCTTTCCAAATAGCTATTCTTAGTAATAAGTTGAAAAGTTAATAATTAATATTGCTTTAGAAATTTAATTAGTTATTTTGTATTTATTAATTTAATTGTGTTGGAGGAACATAATTATGATAAACTGTGTTGTAAAAGTAAGAAAGAATTGTAAAATGGCAAAATTAAATATATTTCCAGCTAAGATGTAATATCATGCCCTTTATTTGTCAAAATTTCAAGTGACTATTTTTTTAAAATTTTAAACCTTTACTTTTAAATAGTATTTAAAATCAAAAATCTCAAAATAACGGAGAAGAGCATTAAGAAGATATTATATAGTGATATTAATTGTATATAGGCAATAAATAATTTTCAGGTAAATATTTTTACTTTGATTACTTTTATAATGAAATCTGCTAAAGATGAATAGATTTTTGTTTTTTAATGATCTTACAGTGTGACATTTCTGTCCAAAGAGAATGTACAAAACGATAAGACTGTAATTTTCCATCTTTAGTAATCAGACATACACTACTAATCAGTATGTACTAATAATCAGTTTTAAACATTATTTACTATGATACCCACTTTCATTCGGTGTTTATATTCACTAACGTTTTTTAGGTAAAATCATCCTTTCATCTGATTATCATTTCATTCCACCCACCTGTAGTAAACATAGCAGTAATGAACCTATCGTCCCACGCAATATTTTTTAAACGAGAAATAAAAAGATTACGTGGACTCTAAAATTCCTGTTTATCTTCTTCAGAAGGTATAAGCTCGTTAACCAGGAGTTGGCACTTGGCTCCGTCTTCATCACGTGGTATGCGACGATACTATTTCGCTATTTTTGGGAGAAGGTTGTGAGCAATCCTGAGCAACGTTGCTATTTGGCGATCACATGGCAAAAATATTTATTTCGCGAACTTTATCTGCATTTTTTTTGACATTGAATATTTCATAAATTTGATAATTCGAACCAATTTTTATGGCATTTCTCTCTTTTGAGTGAATAGTTTGTCTTTTTTGAGACATTTTGATGAGAAATCAGCAGCTTTTATATTTAAAATATATTTAATTAGCTGGAGAAACGAAAGGTATAATAACAGATGATAAAGCGAAGTAAGTGACTGAAAAAGAAGTCACTATTTGTGTTTGGCCCTCATTAAGGGTTGTCTCAATTTCAAGGGTTTCTCTTCTTACTCCTGCGCTGAAATGAACTCCGAGGAGGTGGAGCCAAGTGCCAACTCCTGATGAACGAACTATAACAGGAGTTTCACAGTTTCGACCAATCAATACCTCCTGGAAGAGAGAAGGCCTGACATTGGTCACCATAAACGAGAAATTTCGAAAATTTAGTAATCCAAATGTAATTACATCTTTTGTATTTTTACCAATGCGCAGTTATGCGTTATTTTTGTATACATCGCTTGATTTCATTACTAAGATTATGTAATGTTTGCGTTCCTGTAGCTGTACTGTTAGCCTTATAGCTGTATTGTCTATTGCAAACATAAAATCTGCAGGCGATTAACTAATCAACTATATCAAAACTACCATATTGATAAGCTAAAGTTTTATGTAGGATTTTCTGTAAATAACGCATTAAATGCATTTATTATTCTTATCCAAATTGAAAATAAAACAATATGAATACCATGATATCCATATGTAACAAATCACAGTTGAGAAAGGTGGTTTTTCTTTCAACTGTCGTTGAGCAGCTGACCCAATTTTGAGTTAAAGACTATCAATGCTCAAATCCGTGGGCTTGTAAATTTGATGGAATCAATCCGCATTTGCATTACATTGAGAAGAAAACCACGATAACCTCTCTTGGTTAGCCTGATGGCAAGGGGAGTCTAACCCTCGATCCGTCTACCACTAAGAATATTTTATGTCAGCGCTGTTGTCGATTCGCGTTTGGTGTGGAATTCGTATCGACCAGTTACTGCTGGGATTAAAACCCAGGTTACTTCATTGGGAGGCTCGAGCTCTATATATAGCCATCACAGCTCTAAGGATTACATCAGAAAGGTCCTGGTTTCGAATCCCGGGCAAGGCATGTGGATGTTTCTCTCTCTCTCTCTCTGTGTTCTATATCCTTTCTCCTTTGTGTGTGACTGTGACTCGCCCTATAAACGGGTTGTGGTTGTGTGAATCCCGTGGCAGAAGTCAAATTCCTGGCCATAGATGGCGCCACTGAAAAACAGGAACAATCGCACCCCCACTGCCTAAACAGGCATACGACAAAAAAAAAGAAACAGTATATAGAAATATCAATGTAAAAAATGCATGAAGATGAGTCATTCAAACTTTTTAATGCTTTCTGAAACGTCAACATTTCATCAGTCATTTAATCGTCTATCACAAATTTCTAAAACGATTATTTCAAACTCTCAAAAGTAACTTTTTTTAGAGTCGTATCAATCATTGCTTAACTTATTTAAATATCCACGTTATATTTCTGAAATATGTTCCGCGAACTGAACNCCTTATAGCTGTACTGTCTATTGCAAACATAAAATCTGCAGGCGATTAACTAATCAACTATATCGAAACTACCATATTGGTAAGCTAAATTTTTATGTAGGATTTTCCATAAATAACACACTAAATGCATTTATTGTCCTTATCCAAATTGAAAATAAAACAATATGAATACCATTCTATCCATATGTAACATATCACAATTGAGAAAGGTGGTTTTTCTTACAATTGCCGTTGAGCAGCTGACCCAATTTTGAGTTAAAGACTATCAATGCTCAACTCCGTAACGATTTGAATTTGATAGAACCAACCCTCATTTGCATTACATTGAGAAGAAAACCACGATAACCTCCCATGGTTAGCCTGATGGCAAGGGGAGTCTAACCCATGATCCGTCTACCACTAAAAATATTTTATGTCAGCGCTGCTGTCGATGCGCGTTGGGTGCGGAATTCGTATCGACCAGTTACAGCTGGGATTCAAACCCAGGTTACTTCATTGGGAGGAGCGAGCTCTAAATATAGCCATCACAGCTCTAAGGAAGGTGAGTGTATAAAATACAAAAATTTGACTGCTGGTTGAAACTTGAATATGTTTTCTAATTATCATATTTCAACTCCTGATTCACCCTGCAATAAAACAGGTTTCGTGTTTCACTCGCTTTTATTTGAACTATGATTTGTCATATTTTGATAAATTTAATGTTTCGTTTTTCTATTTAAATATTAAATTCACCTCGATATTAAAACTTTTTCTCTTTTTTTTATCAGCAATCTAAAATTCAATTTATTAAATGTGGTTTATGCGGAATACCCGTATGTTTAAAAAAGAATTTCAAAATAGTCATGACGTTAATAGAACTAACGAAAATATGCACTTTTATTCGAGAATTGGAAAAAAAATTTCCAAGTTATGATTCAAAAGCTCATATATATAAACTAAAGAACAGCAAAACGAACTAAAACGACTTTATGAACAAAATATAATATGCATGAACTGAATTACAAAATATACAATATTATACGAAAATTGAAATCGAAAAATACTTGTGCCACGATACAAAAATTGTTCATTTACATGAATGTAAACTTCATAAGTTTGAAAATATCTCACAACTTTGAAAATTTTAAAATTAAATAGTCAGGCTTTTCAAATGTAACAGTAACACACGGAAATGAAATCTTACAAAAACATTCTGATATCTACAAAAATAAACAAACTTGTTTTTTTTTTCCGATTACTTTCTTGAAATTGTACTTCTTGTGAAATTGCTTTCTAAATCACTGTTTCATATCTTTTCTACTCCATTGCTGAATGTAATTGAATTTCAGAAAAAGTACTTTTGGATGACACTATTTATATCAAACAGATTGAACTTGAGCTTTCTGAAACGTGTCTTTAAGTGAAGAATATGAAATTATATTACTTTGTAATGGTTTATTGGCTTTTTCGAGACATTTTTAGATAGATCGTAGAAGTTAAACACGATTTATTTATTTATTTATTTTTAATTCTGAAGGGAGAACTGAATATAGGATTGCAAAACATATGATATATTACCTTTATCTCTAAAAATAAAAATAATAGATTTTTTTTTTGTAAGCCTCTATCTCTTAACTCCAGAAGCATATTTAGACCAGGAACTTGAAAGTTGAATATCAGTCACAAAGAGTAATTTTAGTCCCAAATCCTGAAAATTGTTAAAAATCTGTTCCGAAGAGACATTTTAAAAATTATTTTTTTCAATTAGTATTATTATAAATTCATTCAATTAGTATTTCAATTAGAATCGACGCCTGTCCCGCAGAGGACTGATTGCAAAGACACGGTTCCCAATAGAACACTGAAGTCAAGCATCACTGGCTGCGGTCAGTAAGCGGGTGGGTGATCGCTTTGATCTGTCTGCGTAGGTACCGAGGGTGCGCGGTATCGTTTCTCGTTAAACTGTTCTAACGGTAAAGTGCTCGACTTCACGCACAGGTCGACGGGCTACCAAAGCAGGGAAGTCATACCCTCTGCAGAGGATCGAAATTGCGATGTTACGTTTTCGGATCATCCTCAGGGATGTTTCCCAGACCGCCGCCAATAGCTCATTGTGCAGCTATAATGCGACTTACATAATGCACCTACCATAACGACGCATAATTCAATTTCAAACTGCTCCTTTTTCTTTTTCAATTATAGTAGAAGACACGATTAGTGGTGTATATTATTTTACAGTTGCTTTTAAACTAAAACTAGTTTTATTGAGAGTTTATGTCATGATCTTCAATAATTAATATTTTTATCTTTTTGTATAATAAAAGCAAAAGTAAGACACCGCGGACGGCAAAATCAAATTTTATAAATTAATTTTATTTCCAACTGTTATGGAATGCTTAGAATTAAGAAGTTTAAGAATATTTGTTCACTTGTGTTAGCAAAGGTTACGTAATAATATTTTAATAAATTGGAATCAAAAGATTCCGCTGGCAAGCATCCGCTACTTTTAAATTATTTAAACAAATCTATAACTGGACAGAGAGACAGATTATTATGCTTTTAAAATTTCTACCGGTTTTAAAATGTTTTGCTTTAGTTCACTATCAATAAAAAATAAAATCTTTCACGAACCTCTCAAACAATGGAAAGTAAGCAAGAATGAAGAATAGATTTTGTTTCAAGTTCTAAATATATTAAAACTACTAAATACTAATACTAATTCTAGGACGGGATAGCCTGGTCGGTAGGGCGCTGGTCCCATGTCGAGACTTCGTGGGTTCGTTAATCTGTCGAGTCGTAAAAGTCCTCTATGTTCTCATAACAAATCAATACCTCTGGGGGTACTGGATTGGAGATCGATCGTTCAGGTCAAAATTGCGATCTGTGGGTGAATGGATATATGAATGGGTCCGCCTTGTAAACAGGTGCGACGTATGGTGAGGTCGAAGTCGAATTCTTCGCCATAGATGGCGCCACTGAAAAACAAGAAACACACACTCTACCTTAAATTTGCTCTGTTTCACCAAGCAGGCTTGCCCGGATGGCAAGTGGCATTAAAAACAACAACAGCAATACTAATTCTCAAACAATGGAGGATATGCAAGAATGACGGACATGATTTATTTGCCTAAAGTTCTAAACATTTTAAAAACACTAAAGAACCATACGTAACTAATTTTAGTCTTCGTTTCACAGTTTTCTAATTCTTTAATGTAGTTGTTGAAATAATAAATTTAGAGCAAGCCTTTATAATTTGATCATTTATTTTTAAATCGAAAAATTCAATCCAAACAACTTTTCTAAATTAAAAAAAAAAATTTCTAAAAATTTTCTGTTTAAAATAAATATTCGATGCAATTTATAATCTAGATGGAAACAAATAACTAAATTGTGTCAAAATGAGTTACAAAGTCAACCGAACACAGAATGCGAGACACATTTATTAATTATGTGCAAAAGTGCCTTTAATACTGTTTGTTTTTTAATCTTGTTTGTCTTTAATGCTATTACTTTTTTTTAATGTTACTACTTAACAGATATTAATCATATTAAAGTTTTCTTTATCCAATCTTGAACTAAAATTCTCTTCCTTCGCATTTTTTATTTCTTTCTCTCGAGTTCTCATTTTCTGGTTGAAGAGTGAGCTGATTTGCAGCGTCGAATTTTATTTTACGTACATTCTTAGGAAGAAGATTGTTTTATTTTAGCGCCGATGCAATATTTACAATAAACTTTAATAATATATTTCTAATAAATTCGTTTAATCAGTTTATCTCGATCGCCAAACTTATGAAATAAACAAGGATATTTAAAGGATCCATATTGATTATTTTTAAAAAAATAATTCTGTATTAAACAGTGCTTAATAATTATTAGCAGTTTTTCAATAAAATAGTTTTTTTTTTGCGAATAAGTATATCTAGAATATTCCATCATCGCTTTAGTAAATTATACAAAGATATATTAATATTTAAATCCCTTAAAAAGTCTCGAATAATTGCAAAAATGTATACTGTGGGATTTATTTAAAAAGAAAATATTATAAAATAAAATATGCTTCGATTTCATTATAAATTCAATCCCGAAAAAGAATTTAATTTTCGGTTAAATAGTTCCTGAGTAATTAAATTTTCGTATTTGTAAACTTTTATTTCTCTAAAAAGTGTTTAAAATTTTCCATTTAAAATTGCATAGATTAAAAGTACCAAAAATTAATAAACCTTACGCTTAATTGTTTCACCGTTATAAAGTTTTAATAAAAAGGAAAATATTCAAGAAGTAATATCAGGGGCTAGTATTTTTTACGGCCTATTTAGCTAAATTATGGAAACCATTTTTTCCAAACGACAGCTAACAAGTCGAAAAATGCAAAATGGTTTAGTTCAAGAAATTATGTTTTATGCCTAACTGTCTACTTCGATACATTATCTGAACAAATTAATTGTATTTTTTAAGATTAGGCCTTCACATCTACGTCAAAATACATGAAGTTAATTTTTTGTTTCCACTCAGAAATTGTATTTTTCCCATGTCAGAATGTAAATCACGTCCTTTTTTTTACATTTGTTTATCTAGTTTCCTTTCAAAACATTTTCAATCTTTTTTTAATGTTATATAATTTAAAAAACTTAAAATTTAACGTATACAAATTTTTACATAGATGAAATTGTATAATTTTAAATGACGAAATACAAAATTAGATTAAAAGAAATAATATTTCTTAATTTTTGTTTTTTGAAGAAATGTTCTATATGAAGAATGTTTAAATAAATAAGTTAACTTTTAACATTTCCCCCTCCTTTATGTCAAAGTAAGTGTAGCACGTGTCTGAAAAAGGTCCAGCGATTTGATCAGCTTAGAAAAAGCTAAAAGACATAGAAATGCACTTTAAACTGCGAGCTGCTTAGGAAATCAGTCTTTTTATTCCCAATAAATAAATATAGTTACATAGCTCGTAAACTCTGAAAATTATGAAATAATTCAAATATCCACCTTTTCCAAAAATGCGATACAAGCTGAGAACAAAATTAAGAAGTACGCGTGAATATATTTCTGTTGAAAGTTCGACGCTGCTCTAAAACGCCTTATAGACAAGCGGCAGTAATCATGATTTTGAAGTTTCCTTCAGAAGGGCATGCCATGATACCCTTATCATGGACTGCCATGGACTTTGGACAAAATAATTTAGCCTATATTTAGCAACTTATAATCTATATGAGATATAAAGTAATTTACTTGAGATTGCAAAAATATTAACTATAGATTATAAGTTGCTAAATATAGGCTAAATTATTTTGTCCAAAGTCCAATTTATTAAATTTTATTGAAAAATTTCTGTTTTAGTAAAATTTTTACATGAGCTTATTGTGTAAGCGTATGGTAAAGGTGGTCTAGCAATATTATTTATTCTAGTATAATATTCCAAGGGAGGAGGTCTGCAATTTTATTGGCTTTATAATCCTGAATTGTTGCAAGCACTTTTTGCAGATATTTCAAAGGATTGATGTTATTTAATTTAGCAGTTTCGATAATGGAATAGATAATAGCGGCAGTATGACCACCATTGTCTGATCCAGCAAAAAAGCCAATTTTTTCGTCCTATGGCAATTGATCTTATTGCACGCTCTGCAGCGTTGTTGTCAATTTCTATTTTACCATTATCCAAAAATTTCATCAGTGCGTTCTGATTGTTTAAAGCATAAGAAATAGCTTTTGCCGTACTGCTTTTTTTAGGCAGTTGATCATATGCTTTCCTAAAACCTGCAAACAATTTTTTCACCAGTACTTTAGATTTTTTCTGTCGTTCCTCTAGCCTCTTATGTCAGCTTCGATGCCATAAATTTTACCAATCTGCTCCAATATAGCAATAGCAATGTTGGCTTTATCATTTGCTATTGTTACTTCGTAAAACTTACGGCGTACATGAGCCCAACATGCTGCTTCCTTTATCTTATCAGCTGATTTTTCATCATCGATATAACCAGATATAACCAGACGATTGGTTATAACCAGAATAAGCGTCAGCATGCAGCACTCCTGTAAAATCTTTGAGATGCTCAAGTGGTCTTGTCCCTTTCCGATCAGGGCTATAAAAATAGCAAACTGCAGCTGGAGACTGATCCCCATGAGGTCTACCATCTGATACATAGGTCCATATTCTACCGATCTTGGTTTTACCAATCCCAGGAGCTAGAACCCTCACAGGTGTATCATCACCATGTATCTGTTTACCCGAAAAGATACATTGTTGAATTGCTTTGGCTGTTCTAGCAATCTAGCACACTGGCCCGCCCAACTCGCCATTGTTGTCCTCGAAATCTCCACTCCTTCTCTCTCGTAAATTTGCGACTGACGATATAGTGGTAGATTATTGCAATATTTCTGAATTAATATATGTGCCAGTAACCCAGACCCCGGCTTACCTTTATCAATGGCTTTTGATGGTGCGTAGGCGGTTCTGTCGCATCTGTAAAATGAAATATTTTTACCATAACTTAAAGTATATAAGTGAAAATTGTATCTTACTTGTTAATAGAATTGAATCCACAAAAATGTATATTAATCATTATAATATAATGATAAGTATTAATCATAAGTTGTAGTGTAAATTTCCAGTTTTATAGATGCGACAGAACCTATATACTTTTACATCAAATTTTTATCCAGCATATTGAGGTCTATTAAACCATTTTGGATTTCGCCAGTCAATAGCTTCTATCAACATTGATAGCTGGGCTGTGGTAATTCCAACAGATTGCTTCTCGTCAACCTTAGGCCATATAAATTTACCGCTATCAAGACATTTGTAATATAAACAAAAACCTTGTCCGTCCCACCACAATATTTTTATCCGGTCAGCCTTTTTACCCCTAAATACAAATAAGGCACTCTTGTGAAATTGATCTGACAATATTGATAAACCGTTAATCCCCTTACGCATGTCAGTACAAACGGTAC
Organism: Parasteatoda tepidariorum; assembly: GCF_043381705.1. NCBI lineage: Eukaryota > Metazoa > Arthropoda > Arachnida > Araneae > Theridiidae > Parasteatoda > Parasteatoda tepidariorum. The sequence goes on from NC_092207.1 coordinate 20,533,276, forward strand.
AAAGATATATCTTGCTATCATACCCTATATCTAGCATGATCTATCCAATATTTTAACTATCTCTAATAATTTACTACTACTAACATTACCTTCAATTGATAAAGAAAAATCATTAAATGTCAATTCATCTTCTTTTAATATTATACATTTTGTCTCCTCCTAACAAACTTCCGATAAAGGCTCTATTTTGGTCACCTCAAAACCGAGTCTTGTTGCTGGTTTTTGAAGGTTTATTACCATTTTGGACTTTGGACAAATTACCATTAGATTTGGAGATAAAATTTGTCCCAATTACAAGAAACTTGCATTAAGCAAATATTGGTATGTAGTTGATATTTTAATTAATACAACTATGACGATATGCAAGAGCTACATACTGGGATTCAACAGTTTAGGAGAGAGTTATATCATCTTTTTCCAAAACGTTCGGATGCAATGATGAATTTACTAGATGCGTTAACTAGTTATGGACATCGATGTAGAAGCATTATACAATTAAGCAACGTCAATTGTTTTGATAGACAGTATTAGTAGCATTACCGACGCCATCGCAAATGGATTGCCGTATGCAGACTTTAAAAAGATAGGGAAACTGATTTACGATTATGCAAGCAAGAAGAATCAAGCAAAGTATCCTCTTTTTATTATTGATTGTACGCCGAATCCCAGAGCTTATGCAAGGAAGCTTGTTGATAGACGTATAACACATTTTCCGAATCCCGCACCTGGGAACAAGCCAATTGTAGCTGGTCATCAATATTCAGTATTGACGATGCTACCGAATAATCTATTAGAAAAAGCAAAACATTGGGTAATACCGATTTCAACAAAAAGAGTAGAGAGCTGTCCAAAGTCCAATAATTAAAGTTGGAGGATTGAATGAAATTGGACTTTGGGCAAAATAATTTAGCCTATATTTAGCAACTTATAATCTATATGAGATTCCATTTATTTTTCTAAAATCTTATTTACTATATGCTTTTTAATTTCCTGAAATATTCCTGCTTTGCCAAATATCTCAGATGGATCACTTTGTGATAGTATTTCTGATACTACTTTTTCTATAGTCGGATTTGATACTTTACTCTTATTCTTCATATTAGCCTCATGTAAGTTGTTTTAATTAATTTTATAACTTACACAAACTTCCTGACACCCTCATTCTTTGCTCAGGTGATGTTTTAGTATATCTTCCAACATTTACGGCAAATATATTTCTGACTTTCCCCATCAGTGATAATGTACATTGGGCTGAATTAGGATGCTTAAATTTAATCAATATCTTCTCTTTTCGCCGAGTTGGTTGATGAGCATTCTCAATACGATTATTTAGTCTTTTATGAGTGCGATGCTCAGTCTTAGTACACATCAGCTTAATGTAACTCCTGAGCTTATCAGTAACAATGACTCTTGGGGCTGGAAAATTACCCAATAATCTTGATAAAAAGCGAATAGCTGATTTCTTGTTACGACGTTTCTGCAGTAATACTTCTAATTCATGCCCCTCAGAGTCAACAGCTCTCCATAATATAAATACCTCGCCTTTAATCTTAATATTCATCTCATCTAAATGCCATTTATCAGTTGGCTTCCTCTCTCTCTCTTCCTAATAACATCTTGAAAATAAATTGCACCAAAATCTTACTGTCTCATGACTTAAAATAATACCTCGATACGCCATCTGTTCTTGTACATCTCTGTAACTATTATTGAACCGATGATATAACCATAGTGCATGGCTCATAATGCTTACTGGAACACGATGTCTCTTTGGGGATTAGTACGCATAGTGGTAAAATTTAGGACTCAATAACAACCAGCTGAAGCTGGGGTGGGTTGATATCTAGACTAGAAGTCGCTATTACTAATATTATTAGACTGATGAGCATCTGAATGATTATTAATGTAATTATTTATGATATCATCAGTTACATTACCGCTAGTCGAGCTAAAGAATCCCCTACCCCAAAAATGACATCCCCAATATGTCTTTCTAATTTCAGGAAATTCTTGTTGAATTTTTCTAGAAGAACGACCTTTAGCAACTTTAACAAACTGACTTACAGATCTATGAGGTGGAATTTCAGCCATAATGTGTACGTGATCAGCAGATAGAACCCCATTGATAATTTTAATACCAAGTTCTTCTGCCGCCTGCGCAATTATCTCTCTGATCCTAACTCTTAAGTTACCCTGTACTACTTTGTAGCGATATTTAGTGATCCAAACAACATGAAAGCGATGGTAAAATACAGTGTGGCTAATCTTGTTATAATCTGTCATATATGATATTTTAATATACATAAGAGTATACTCTTATGTATATTAAAACATCATATATTCAAGTTATAGTGAATTGAAATATTAGAACAAGGACTGAAGTCTTTCCCAGCTGAAGCTGGGGGTTTGAACCAAAAAGGTGACTATAAAGCATTCCTTGTATTTACTCAATACTTAATTTACCTCTCTCTTAACTTGACGGTGCCTTACAACTTCCTTCAAAGACTAAAGGGGCAATAATATCTTTATTACAAAGAGCAGCTATCATAGACACCCTTCTTTTATGTTGAAATATTTTCTTACCATAACATCTTGATCCCTTTTTGCTCCATCCATTTATAGGACATGCATTATCCTCTATGCCAGATTCGTCTAAATATACTATATCTTTTAGTGCTGTATCTTTTATTTTCTCTATAAATTCAGTTCTTGAATTCTCATCTCTTTTAGGATGAATAAAAGTTTTTTTTATATGTGTAACCCAATTTTTGAATAGCTCTCCAAATAGTAGTAGGTGCATATTTTCCTGATACTTTAGCAAGTGCTTTTAAACTCTTATCTTTATTATTATCGATAAACTCTTTAAACTCTTTTATGTCGGTTATCTTAATACTGTGACCTTTTTGATAATTCTCCTTAGGTTTTATATCTCCTGTTTCTTTTTTTTATATCAATCCACTTATGCAAGGTTTGCCTTGAAATATTAAGTAATTGTTTAACCTTAGTTATACTTAATCCTTCCTCTATTAGATTTAAGGCTCTTATTCTTAGTTCATACGGATATGGCTTACTCATTTCTAGTAATAAAATTTTATTTACTTATATCTTATTACTATTGATAATACTAAATGTCAATAGCTTAAGGGTTTATGCTGTACTCTGCTTATCCTACTTATATCAATCTTTTTTCTATTGTCCAACATATGCGACAGAACCCAAAGGGCTACCCCTTTGACTACAGAACTAGGATTTAAACAGATTGTTGATCTCCTGAATAGATAAACCGGTAATACGAGAGATTTCAGGGATAGAGTAATTATTAGAGAACATATTTTTTGCTACTTCAATATTTCGTTCAGCTTTACCTATTTGGATACTTTCAGATTTACCTTCGGCTTTAGCAGTTTCTATCAGGTAATCCTCAGATGCCTTATTATCCATAATACGTTTAGTCTCTTGCTCATAAGTCAGCAATTCTTCTTCCGTCCAATTAAACTGATTTAATTCTTCATAAGCTCTTTCTATCACTTGATCAGAACCTATGATCTGACGTAAATCTGATTCACTAGTTTCATTAGCATGTTTAAAAAAATAACACCATTTCTCTATTATATTAGTTAGTAAATTTATATCAGTGATTTTAAACTTTGGTAGCTCTATAAAAGTAAAGAAAAAATCCTTTAAATCATGAGAATAGCTATCTTTATCCAAAATAATATGATCAGACTTATAGAAGACTTTAAAAATAATATTATCACTGATAGCAATAAATATTACCGACTTTAAATCTATATATCTAGCCCCTTCTTCCTTCCCTTTATTTAACTGCCGTGAATAGGCTTTAGCCGCATAATACTATGCTCTCTTCTCAAAGCCTTCTTGTGGAGATACCTGCATCTCAATAATTAGCTGCACTCCATTTTCATCTTTGCATCTACTATACTTTGCTTCTTTGAAGCAATCTCTGGTTCTTGAATAGTAGGTAAAAATGTTACTTCTTTGATTCTACCTTTAAGCTCCAGCACATCATTAATGAAATGAATATCTTTATTCTTCTCAGAACCAAATATACGGCAATATCATTTTTAGGATCGAGAAACTTAGTAATAGCCATAAACAGTAATTATTAATAGTTGTTACAGTTCCTACACGTTAGTTATTATAACATAAAGCTAGACAAACTAACAGCACAAAATACTAAATTGTCGGACTCTATTGCAAATAGTAGAGTAGGTGTGTTTTGTCGCATCTATAAATCATACTACATCAAGATTGTTAAAACTAAGGTTTTGGACATTATGATGCCATTAACATAGCAAAATTCTCAAAAGTAGAAAGATTATCATTAGCTCCAATTATTTGTCTTTTTTGAATCATACGAATATTTTCTATACCGGTAATAGTCATTTCTGCAGAATGAAAACTCTTAAAACCAAGCATTGGCTTTGTACGTTTTTTGATAAACCTATGATCTTGTTCTACAAAATTATTCAGGTATTTGGTCTGAATAACCTTAATTTTATAATCTTTAGGAACTTCTGTATTCAAATCATTAAGAGCAGCCGCATTACTACCGCTTTTATCAATTACTACTTTCTCAGGAAAATTATTCTCTCTGAAGGCTTTACGAAAAAGTGCAAGTGCTGCTGGCTTGTCTCTATGCTTACGTAGAAGAAAGTCTACAGTATTACCAAGACGATCTAGTGCTCTATATAAATAAACCCATTTACCGTTTAATTTAATATAATACCAAATGCAATAATTAACACGGTGTATTTATCCAGTCTCTATACATAATTGATTTTACTAAATCTACATTATGAGCAAATTGATTCCAAGCGTAACAAGCCATAGTGACGATATCTTCATATACACCATAACATTGGTTAGACAAGAAATGATTTTTGATCCATTCCCAAACTTGTTCCATTGCATTAAGTTCCGGTGCATAGGGCGGAAGCGGTATCAAAGTGATATTGCTTGGCACAGTTAGTTTTTTGGCTGTGTGCCAACCTGCATTCTCCGTTAGTAAAGCTATATGTCGGTTGCCTTGAATACTGCGAGAAAGGTCTTCTAAGAATTTATTCATTGCCTGTGTGTTTGCATATGGTAAAATTAATGCAAAAGCTTATCCTGTATCATGGCAAGCAGCTCCATAAATATATGTTGAAATGAATTGCTGTTGCCGAACTTTACGGGGTCTAGTGCCACGCTTAGCCCATATACGAGTTAAGCTACCTTGTTGCCCAACTCGAGTTTCATCCTGAAACCATATATCAACTTTACATTTATCGATATTTTTTGGTAATAATTCTGTTAACATGTCCGAGAAGTTTTTTTATATGTATTTTGAGTCTCTTGATTTGACTTTGGATGCATTGAACGAGAAGTAATCCAGCTAAAACCAAGTCGGTGCATAGTATTGTAGACTGTTTTTAAAGCACATTTAGCACCATATTCCTCAAGTAACATGATATGTAGCTCCTTTCCAGTTATATACCCACCAGTTTTACTTTCACTGAGCGTATTGATTTTATCAAAAAGAGTAGACTCTTGTATGGTGTTAATCTTCCTAGGAGCACCGCTTCTTTGTGATTCAAATAATCCTTCAAAACCATGATTCCTGAATCTTCTGAGCCATGATTGCACAGTCATCCAGTGTGACTTCACTATTTCAGATATGGCTTTAAAAGATTTGCCTAATTGAAGGTGATACATCGCCAATAAATGTATACGATTTCGACCATGCGGCTCATGTTTCATCATTTTTATAAAATCATGACCATGAAAACCTTGCGGTAATATTAACCGAGTTATTTGAGTACCTTTTATCAGTTAAAAACCCATTTTACAACACTGCGTTAATTATTGCAATTGGTATTATAGATGCGACAGAACCCATTAAGCAACATGTTCAAGGTCACTTACTAACTCAACTGCACCTGTTAAAGTTACATGATGAGGGTGAAGTCCAGCTAAAACAAGTTGACTAGCCTCGCTACATGCATTTGGAGGGGATTGCTCTGGAACATAACGTGTATTAAATTTTTCAAACCAAGTTGCCGTTTTGTCACCACATTTTCCATCAACTTCAATACCATAACCATGGTCTTTTCGTAGTAGGTATAAATTTACCAAACCCAGCATCTGCAAGTTGTTTCCAAGGAAAAAATTTTCCAGGAGCGATGTGCCTTTCAGCAACTTCACCGAGCCCTACAAGATTATCCTTATTATCCCAATTTGGGTATCTAGCTTTAATATCTACAAGTAATTTTATTACTTTAGTTATTTGAGAAGTTGTAAAAGTGCTTTTTGCATCATTAATACACATGATTCCTATGCCAAAGTCATTAACCTTTTCTTGCCCTTTCCAACTACTCTTTCCAGCATAAAAGGCTTTTGATTCTAAATCATTATGGTATTGGTATTGCTGCTCTTTTTTATCATTTGGTTCTTGATCTATTATGTAATGTACGCTTGCTCCATTATATTGCAAAGTATCTATTGCAGAATTTAATGTATTACTAACGGAATATGTTATACCAATTGCAATAATTAACGCAGTGTTGTAAAAAGGGTTTTTAACTGATAAAAGGTACTCAAATAACTCGGTTAATATTACCGCAAGGTTTTCATGGTCATGATTTTATAAAAATGATGAAACATGAGCCGCATGGTCGAAATCGTATACATTTATTGGCGATGTATCACCTTCAATTAGGCAAATCTTTTAAAGCCATATCTGAAATAGTGAAGTCACACTGGATGACTGTGCAATCATGGCTCAGAAGATTCAGGAATCATGGTTTTGAAGGATTATTTGAATCACAAAGAAGCGGTGCTCCTAGGAAGATTAACACCATACAAGAGTCTACTCTTTTTGATAAAATCAATACGCTCAGTGAAAGTAAAACTGGTGGGTATATAACTGGAAAGGAGCTACATATCATGTTACTTGAGGAATATGGTGCTAAATGTGCTTTAAAAACAGTCTACAATACTATGCACCGACTTGGTTTTAGCTGGATTACTTCTCGTTCAATGCATCCAAAGTCAAATCAAGAGACTCAAAATACATATAAAAAAACTTCTCGGACATGTTAACAGAATTATTACCCAAAAATATCGATAAATGTAAAGTTGATATATGGTTTCAGGATGAAACTCGAGTTGGGCAACAAGGTAGCTTAACTCGTATATGGGCTAAGCGTGGCACTAGACCCCGTAAAGTTCGGCAACAGCAATTCATTTCAACATATATTTATGGAGCTGCTTGCCATGATACAGGATAAGCTTTTGCATTAATTTTACCATATGCAAACACACAGGCAATGAATAAATTCTTAGAAGACCTTTCTCGCACTATTCAAGGCAACCGACATATAGCTTTACTAACAGAGAATGCAGGTTGGCACACAGCCAAAAAACTAACTGTGCCAAGCAATATCACTTTGATACCGCTTCCGCCCTATGCACCGAAACTTAATGCAATGGAACAAGTTTGGGAATGGATCAAAAATCATTTCTTGTCTAACCAATGTTATGGTGTATATGAAGATATCGTCACTATGGCTTGTTACGCTTGGAATCAATTTGCTCATAATGTAGATTTAGTAAAATCAATTATGTATAGAGACTGGATAAATACACCGTGTTAATTATTGCAATTGGTATAAAACTGGAAATTTACACTACAACTTATGATTAATACTTATCATATTATAATGCTTAATATACATTTTTGTGGATTAAATTCTATTAACAAGTAAGATATAATTTTCACTTATATACTTTAAGTTATGGTAAAAATATTTCATTTTACAGATGAAGCTGGTTGGTTGATATCTAGACTGGAAGTCGCTATTACTCTAAAGAGATATTACTAACGCCTGTGCAATTATCTCTCTGATCCTAACTCTTAAGTTACCCTGAAGTCTTTCCCAGCTGAAGCTAGGGGTTTTAACCAAAAAGGTGACTATAAAATGACTAAAAGAAAATTAGATGTTGCAAATACTTCAAAAAAACAAAAAAATAATACAGACATTAACTTAGAAGAAGATGTTATTAAGTATCACTTAATGCCATCGTTACAACATGTATCAATGAGCAATATAATAATTACATTATGGAATCAAGCAGATATTAAATATCAAATAGTAAAATTATTCAACGAATATGAATATAACTTTCTTACAAATATTTATAAATTATTTTTGAAGATTGAAGATAAAGTATTAGATCAAGTATTACAATTACCTGTACCTGATTGTATAAGAAAACTCTTATCAAATATTGTACATCCTATAGGGTATGAAATATTTAACTGGATAGAATATCAAGATCGATATATTTTTAATACTGATTATAGATATCAATATTCAAAATCCATAGCAATAAATTATATAGATTATTTAGTTTGGACAGCAAGAGGTGTAATAGATTATAAAGAGACAGCAAAAACTTTATTAGCTAAAGAGGAAAAGTTATTTGATGGTAACAAATATGATATTGCTTGTAGCTATTGTTTGGAAGATGATATAGCAATTATTGCCCCCAAGGTTATCGATACTACATTATCCCTAAGGTGTATTAAGAGGCAAGCAATGGTACATTTTTGGACTGCTCATATAACAGGAGATTTTACTAAATTATATAAGGCGTTTTCTTTTTACAATAGAAAATATAGTACTAATTATAGTATAAATGAATGTCTATTTAAAGAGTTAATAGATAATGATTGCACAAATCAAGTAGGAATAAAATATATCTGGGATAAACTGAGTAATGAAGCAAAAGCCAGACAAATAGTTTCAGCAATAAAAAATACACATAATACTGATATTAGATGTTTTCTTCTATCACAAATAAGTAAAGAACAAGAAAAAGAAGTATTTAAAACTTATGATGCTACGCAAATACTACTAGGCTTTCTAGATGATTGGTTATGGGGGCAGTATTTTTTACCTACTATACATCACATATGGGATATAATATCTGGATGTGATTATCTTAGTGTATTAAAAGGTATTGTGAATAAAATGGAAAAAAATCATGAAGATACTGAAAAATATAATCAATATAAATCTATATTTAAGGAGTTATGGCAATATGCTCCTAAACATTTAAAAGAATATGTTTTTGAACACAACAATGGTCATAGTTGTCATAGTATATTCTCCAGTTTATTTTGCAAGGAAAATATAGATATAATTCAGTCAATATTACGTGATGCTAATGATATACAAAAGAAGAAAATAATATTTTCAAATTATGAGGTTGATATATGTCGTTTCCTAATAACAAGTAATCAATGGGATTTATTAGAGATATTTATTGATTATACTCTTTTTGCTAGAGAAGATGTAGAGTGCTGTAAACAGGCACTTATAAAAAAAAAAAGGACGAGAGATAGCTGTACATTTTATACAAAATAAAGAATGGAATAAAGTAGAGCAATTCCTACAATGGGCTTTTAAATCAGATTATGAAATGAAGGAGTTTAAGTCAAAATTAGCATATAGTAAGATTTGTGATGATATCTTAGAATCCATTGTAGCAAATAACAAAGCAGATTTTATGGAGCTAGAGTGTTTTTTAAAATGGTGTGCTTCGGGTAATGCAGAAGGAATTGTTGAGTTAAAAATAGAAATACCTCAATTATATTTTGATGAAGTAATTTGTAAATTAATAGCAGAAGATAAATATGAATTGTTAGAGCCAATTTTAAATTGGTGTTTTATAAACGACCAAAAGCAAATTGCTCAGTTTAAACAAAATTTTTATTACGATCATGGAAATTTTGAAATAGTAGGGTTAGTAGTCAATCTAATAAAACAAGATGATCAATTACAATCATTTAACAAGTTTCTGTATTATTGGTGTTCTACTGATGAAGAAATAAATAAGTTTAAAACATGTATATTATATCCTGCGGAAGATACAGTAGGTGTATGTATGGAATTATTGTGTAAAGATATGTTTAAATTAGCTGATGAATTTGTTAGTTGGTGCTGCAATTCATCACAGAGACAAATAGATAACTTTAAAAACCAGTTAATGATTGACTATTGTATGGAGTATCTTTCTGAAGGAGATGATCCACGGACATTCTATGAAACAAAATTGCTTAAATGGTTTAATCCATCTATAGAGACCACTATAAGATTTAAAGAAAAATTTATAAATTTTTATTGGTTTAAAGACGTTTTACCTGCATTAGATAATTATATCAAAGAACAAGAATATAATCAAGATAAAGCTATAAACAAGGATATAAATAATATTTTACACGATTTAATATCAATTGTGGAAAACCAAGACCACGATATTATGCATTGCAATGATGATGTAACGGTATGTCTTGTACTGAAAATGCAAGTGTAATATTATAACTCAAACTATTATGGAATGTCTGTAGTTTCAAAAATATTTGTTCCTAGTGTTAGCAAAGGTTACGTAATAATATTTTAATAAATTGGAATCAAAAGATATTTGCAACCATCCGCTACTTTTAAATTATTTAAACAAATTTATAACTGGTCAGAGAGACAGATTATTATGCTTTCAAAAATTCTACTAGCTTTAAAATGTTTTGCTTTAGTTAACTATCAATAAAAAAAAAAATCTTTCACGAAACTCTCAAACAAGATGCAAGAATGTGGGATAGAATTTGTTTTAAGTTCTAAATATATTAAAACTACTAAAGAATTCTAATACTAATTTTAGGCCGGGATATCCTGGTCGGTAGGGCGCTGGGCCCAAGTCCAAGAGTTCGTGGGTTCGAACCCCACCGACCGAAGACTCCCAGTGTAGTAAAGTGACTGATGCACGTTAAATCTGTCTAGTCGCAAAAGTCTTCCATGTTCCCATAACAGATCCAAATCTCTGGGGGTATTGGATTGGAAATCTCTGATTCAGGTCTAAATTACAATCTGTGGATGAATGAATGGATGTATGAATGGGTCCACCCTATAAACGGGTGCGACGTATGGTGTGGCAGAAGTCTAATTCTTGGCCATAGATGGTGCCACTGAAAAACAAGAAACACACATTCTGCCGTAAATTTGCTCGGTTTCACCAAGCAGGCTTGCCCGTGTGGTAAGTGGCATTAGAAACTACAACAACAATACTAATTCTCAAACAATGGAGGATATGCAAGAATGACGGACATGATTTATTTGCCTAAAGTTCTAAACATTTTAAAAACACTAAAGAACCATACGTAACTAATTTTAGTCTTTGTTTCACAGTTTTCTAATTCTTTAATGTAGCTGTTGAAATAATAAATTTAGAGCAAGCCTTTATAATTTGATCATTTATTTTTAAATCGAAAAATTCAATCCAAACAACTTTTCTAAATTAAAAAAAAAAATTTCTAAAAATTTTCTGTTTAAAATAAATATTCGATGCAATTTATAATCTAGATGGAAACAAATAACTAAATTGTGTCAAAATGAGTTACGAAGTCAACCGAACACAGAATTCGAGACATTTATTAATTATGTGCACAAGTGCATTTAATACTGTTTGTTTTTTAATCTTGTTTGCCTTTAATGCTATTACACTTTTTTTTAATGTTACTACTTAACAAATATTAATCATATTAAAGTTTTCTTTATCCTATCTTGAACCAAAATTCTCTTCCTTCGCATTTTTTATTTCTTTCTCTCGAGTTCTCATTTTCTGGTTGATGAGCTGATTTGCAGCGTCGAATTTTATTTTACGCACAATCTTAGGAAGAAGATTGTTTTATTTAGCGCCGATGCAATATTTACAATAAACTTTAATAATAAATTTCTAATAAATTCATTTAATCAGTTTATCTCGTTTTCCAAACTTATAAAATAAGCAAGGATATTTAAAGGATCCATATTGATTATTTTTTAAAAAAATAATTCGGTATTAAACAGGGCTTAATAATTATAAACAGTTTTTCAATAAAATAGTTCTTTTTGTAAATAAGTATATCCAGACTATTCCATCATCGCTTTAGCAAATTATATAAACATGAACTAGTATTAATTTTTAAAGCCGTAAATATGTCTCGAGTTATTGCAAAAATGCATACTGTGGGATTTGTTTAAAAAAAATATTATGAAATAAAATATGCTTCGTTTCGTTATAAATTCAATCCCGAAAAAGAATTTAATTTTTGGTTAAGTAGTTCCTGAGTAATTAAATTTTCGTATTTGTAAACTTTTATTTCTCTAAAAAGTGTTTAAATTTTTCCACTTAAAATTGCATAGATTAAAAGTACCAAAAATTAATAAACCTTACACTTAATTGTTTCACAGTTATAAAGTTTTAATAAAAAGGAAAATATTCAAAAAGTAATATCAGGGGCTAGTAGTTTTTACAGCCTATTTAGCTAAATTATGGAAACCATTTTTTTCCTACGACAGCTTACAAGTCGAAAAATGCAAAATGGTTTAGTTGAAGAAATTATGTTTTATGTCTAACTGCCAACTTCTATGCATTATCTGAACAAATTAATTGTATTTTTTAAGATTAGGCCTTCGCATCTACGTCAAAATACTATCACTTCCATTAAAAACAATAATACTATCACTTCCATTAAAAACATAAAAACAATAACAATCAATAAGAAGTTAATTTTTTGTTTCCACTCAGAAACTGCATTTTTAACATGTTAGAATGGAAATCATGTCCTTTTTTACATTTGTTTATCTAGCTTCCTGTCAAAAAAATATTAAATCTTTTTTTTATGTTATATAATTAAATAATGGGCAAAAAACGTAAAATTTAACGTATACAAATTTTTGCATAAGTGAAATTATGTAATTTTAAATGGCGAAATACGAAATTAGAACGAAGATCATTAAATAAGATTTAAAAAATATATATTTTTTAATTTTCGTTTTTTAAAGTAATGTTCTATACGAAGAATATTTATATAAATCAGTTATCTTTTAACATTTCCCCCGCCTTTATCTCCAAGTAAGGGTAGCGGGTGTCTGAAAAAGGACCAGCGATTTGAAGAATCAGCTTAGAAAAAGCTAAAAGACATAGAAATGCACTTTAAACTGCGAGCTGCTTAGGAAACCAGCGTTTTATTCCCAATAAATAAAATATAGTTACAAAGCTCGTAAGCTCTGAAAATTATGAAATAATTCAAATATCCACTTTTTCCAAAAATGCGATACAAGCTGAAACCAAAATTAAGAAGTACCCGTGAATATATTTCTGTTGAATGTTTGGCGCTACTCTACCACGCCTTATAGACAAGCGGCAGTAATCATGATTTTAAAGTTACCTTCTTCAGAAGGGCAGTCTGTTTACGAGCTTTGTCACTACTTTTTTTTAAATTTCAAGGAAAAAAAAACTATTTTCCGAAGCAGAACGCAGCAAACCTATAAATAAAAATTAGTAGATTTTTATCCACCACTATTTCTAAATAATTCGTAGGCTTATATAATTTACCACTTTAAGGTATTATGTCATGCTATACCTTTTAAAAAGCAAGCAAAAATAGTCAAATATTTGAAATATTTACTTTGTTGTTATTTACCGTTTTTTTTAAAAATTATTTTAGCGTGTCCGGAGCAGTTGGCAACTCTGAGCATGCATAAAATATTTCTTTTGCATAAAATATTACTTCACAAGCGAAAATGTTGTTTATTTTTGCATTAATACAGCTTCAGCTTTTTTAAAGAATCGAAGTTCGATATATTAATCAAATAATAAATGGCCTTGTCAGACGTGTCATAAACTAAGCGGTATCATTTTCAGAAATATATATGTTTCCCCTTTATTTAACTGCTATCATTTGTGATATTTACATATAAAAATATTGCAGCTACATTTATAAGACGCTTCACTGCCTTAATCTAATGACGACTCTTGGAAGAGAGTTTGACTTCTTGAATGTTTCACTCTTTTTGGAAATCAAATTACCATCTCTCTCCCACTCAGATAAAAGGTTATGGGGAGAGAAAATAACAGTATTTCAAGAGATGCCCAGCTTTATTTGAAATGTCATCGAACTTAATAGCCATCGAGATTTGAAATATTGCGAGACTACTTCAAAATGAAGTATGAGATGTGATATTTTTGACATGTTATTTATTAAAATTTTGCGCACCAAAATGTTAATCGGTTTCCGAAGATGAGTGTTATGTTGTTTTTTTTGTGTATAATTTATGATATTTTATGCCTTACAGGCTTATTTCTAAATTATTTACGTAATTAATTGAGCATTTGATTAGAGTTGATTAATTTCTAGCATCTTTATTAACACTAGAAAGACTGAAATTTGGTATATACCTATATTGCCCAAAAGCAGTCAAAATGACTAGATTGTAAAATAATATGTAAGGTGTAAAGAAATTTGTTTAAAATTAATTTTTAATATTTTTTATAGCATTTAAAGTTTATAACAAGTTATTAGTAAATATTAACAATAAAAAAAATCATGTTGTACAAAATTCTAAGAATTTGTGTCATTATATACATCATTGTTTCTCTGATTGAAATTAAAAGCAGTCAAAATGACTTCCTTAGGCAATCTAGTGTTAAAAAAGAATAAATAATGTTGTATTTGTTAGATTTCGACGATGCGTATATTAACTCTTTAGAAGAAATCATATCGTTCTCTGATTCAGGTCAAAATTACAATCTGTGGAATGAATGGATGTATGAATAAATCCGCCCTATAAAGTGGTGTGACGCATGGTGTGGCAGATGTCAAGCTCTCGGCCATAGATGGCGCCACTGGAGAACAATAACAATCGCACCTCTTTGCCGTCTAAACAACAACAACAACAGAAAAAAATCATATTAATAAATATTGCTGCTGTTGTTGTTACTAATGCTACTTGCCACTATCAGCAAGCCTGCTACATGAATCCAAGCGAACTTTTAAGGCAGAGGGTGCGCTTCATGCTTTTCGGTGCCGCCATCAATGACCAAGATTACGACTTCAGTCTCACACACGTCACAGTCCGTTTAACAGGGAGGACCTATTAATTCTTCCACAGATCATAATTTTGTCTGAACCAGAGATTAATCAATCTCCAATTCTGTCCTTCTAGAGGTATTAATTTGTTATGGGAACTTGGAGGACTTTATGACCCCAAAAGATTTAGCGTGCACCAGTCAGCATTTAATGCATGGAGATTTTTCCACTGGTGAGATTCGAGCATGATAATAACTGTGCAATATGTAATGTGAAATGTGTGCACTGTGTTTTATACAGATAACGGGTACTGCTCTATCACGCCCCCTAAACTTGATTTTACTGTTATTGGTCGGATGGATGTTTTTTTCGGTCTTATTCTAGATTTTTTTGTCTAGTTTATTCCGAATAATTAGTTCTTTCTATTGAAAAAAATTGAAACGTAACAGTTTGAGTAAAAATAAATCAAATTATAATACTAACTCTTTTACGAAAACTTTATATGCTTAATTTTAACAGTGAATTATTAAACTTTGTCAAATGCCTGAAACGAATCTAATGGACATTTTAATGCTTACAAAAATCCTGATTTAAAAACTACACTCTTTAGAAGTGAAACAATATTTTTTTTCAAACTGAAAAGTAAACGCATTAATGACTTTGATTGAAGCAGTCAAAAAATAAAACTAAATTCATTCTATTTATTTTTATCTTTCGAATTGAAATTACATTCTTTAGTGCAGCATTAAATTGATTTCTCAAAAAGAAAATCAACTTGGAAAGATGTTATTCGAGTTTAAAGGGTATTCTATTTTTTATGGAAAGCAATGAGACACAAATAAAATTAACAAAAGCTTTATTTCAAAAACAAGTAAATTCCAATTTGATTGTTAGTAGATACTATATGTTTAAAATAGAATATACGCCTGCTGTTTAATTTTTAAACTTTACTTTTGCTAAGAAATATACATTTTTAACGTTTTTATAGCTTAATCAACTTATTTCAATTTTTGAAACACTTCGAAAATTAACAAGACTATTTTTCTTGATCAAGTTGTTATTATTTTAAGTAGAAAATAAAAGTTTATTAGTTTGCTTTAAATTTGTTTGCACAATAACAAAAATGACTTTAAAATGTTAATTGAAAAATTTGCAGCTATTATTTTTTTTTACATCTTAAATGGCATTCTCATATCGATCAAGAAAATCCACAAATTTACAACAAATATAAATTTAAAAATTGAGATGCCTAACATTTTAGTGTAAACAAATTCACTTGTTAATGATAAATTATATGACCACTTAATGGTTATAAATTTATTTGGTGCAACAACTTTTCAGTTGAAAAATAAATTAGCTGTAAAAATAATACCCAAGCAAGTCCCCTAAAAAGTAAAGAAATGTTGCTACAGATCAGTTAATTTATGAATGTTTCTATTAGATATATATATATAAATAATACCAATTGTTTTACAGTTAAAATTAATTCAAAATATTCCAGAAACTGTGCTTCTTTCCATTTAAGCTTTACATACAAAAATATGTTGAAAATTATATGCTTTTTTTTAAATGTAAAGAAAAATTAATTTTTACTGCTCGATTTACAAGATTGAAGAAATTTGGGATTTCTCATGTTTGCAAGAATAAAATAAGTTTCTCTCTGAAAAGATGTAAAAAATCAAAAATGTAAAAAATACCTTCTCCTCAAAAATTTAAAAAAAAAATACTTCATGCTGCTAAGCAGAAAATTTTTTATTCAAAAGTGAACATTTGCATTATTTGATCGAAGGACATTGGTAAAAACAATTTTTTTTTATACATTTAATCCACTTAACAATATTTATTTTTAATCAGCTTAAAAAATAATAGGAGAGAAAAGGCTGACAAACTGAAATAATCCGCACTTGCGATATATATATTTTTTAACACTTTAAAAACTATCGTGATGTTGGGTATTATTTAGTTTTAAGAAATGTAATGAAAGGAACTTAAAAGTTACTATTTCTATAACTTGAAAAATGTATTAGCTCCTATAGCTTGTCATTTTTGTTTTACTTTAAAATATTTATTTTAAAAATTATTTTTATGCATGTAGTCTTTAAGTTAATAATCCTGTTTACATGCAATTGAGTTATAAATAATAAATTACAGCAAAGATCTTTGAAATAAAAAAATAAATTTTATTATTTTTACTAAAAATCATTTTTTTTCGATGAACTTATTCAAAAAACTTCATCACTCACTTGATTCAGCACTCATTTGATTATTTACTTTAAACTAAATTTTAAGCTAGGCACAATGCGCAACAAAAGCGGACCACCCTGAATAACTTTTGATCTAATGATCGGATTTTCACGTTCTAGGCCTAATTCTTCAGCAAAATCAGTTGAATAGTTCCTGAGAGAGCCGCGATGGCTCAGGGGATAGAGCGTTTACCTTCCAATGAGGTGAACCGGAATTCGATCTCGGCAATGGCTGGTCGATACGAATTCCGCAACCGGCTTGCACCGACCACAGAGCTGACGTGAAATATTCTTAGTGGTAGACGGATCATGGATTAGACACTCATTGCCATCAGTCTAACCGTGGGAGGTTCTCGGGGTCTTCCTTTCCATGTAACGCAAATGTGGGTTAGTTCCCTCAAAAAGTTCTCCACGAAAGCGAATTTCTCCCAATACTTGATCCAGGAGCTCCCTTGCCTTCTGGACTGGGTTCAAAATTACAAGGCTACGGAATAGTCGTAAACTCAAATATTCGGTCGGCTGTTCGAACGACGGTTATAAAATAAAATAAGGAAAAAAAAGTTCCTGAGAAATTTTATTTCAAAAAAGTCAGAGGCTTAAAATTCGATTTCTCAAGAACTATTCCACAAATTTCGCTCAAATTTTGTATTTTACCATGTAAAATTATATTTTTTGAAATGATGCAAAAAATTTTGTACCTTACAATTAATCTTTTCGAACATTTTTAAATAAATTAAAAAAACAAATAAATATTTACAAAAGATTCGTTTTTCCGAAGATAAATCCACGTAAAAAATAATTTTATAATTGAGTGTAAAACTTTTTTCAATTCGTTTAAAGAGATACGCAAAAAGTAAACTATTGGGACCATATTTCCTAGATGCGGCTATCCCCTATATTTTGGGAATCAGAAATCTGAATCCGTCAAAAAAAGATATGCTTATTCAGAGAAAGTACGTTTTCTTGCCCAATTTTGTAATTTAAAGCATCGTCTGCATTTTTTCAATGAGCATATTCGAGGTCACCTTCGCGAGCCATTAAGATTGAGTTCATTACAAAGGTTAATCATGATGGACCACTTTTTTTCGCATTGTACATTTGGTTGCGGTGCGTTTAAAAACTAATTACTGTAGTAGACGTTGGTGACAATAATTCTAAAAACACTCAACCTAATTTATAATTACACTTTAAAAGACTTGTATCAATTGAGTGGTTATGGGCAATCTCTAGCAAAGCATGATGTAGGTTACGAAGGTCTATGTTTCACGGGTATTGGTTTCATAGATGCATTGAGTCTGACTGCAAAATTGCATTGAGTATCAAACTCGTCAAATATGAAATATTAGTCTATTGAAAGAAATCGTTAGCCATTGTTACAAATTGTTAGCCAAAGTATATCTAACCAGATCCTTTCATTAACCCACATCCAACATACGGTTGATTTCAAAACAAGTTTTGACCAAACTCGGATAGAGTTTGCTAAACTTTTTATACAAAAGTTTAGCAAATCATTATTCTACCCACGTTATACAACCAAAATTCACCACCAAAAAGTTGAGTTTTTTGATGATGAAAGTGGAGTTTAAGGCTTAAATAAGTTTCTTATTTCGAGAATCCAGAATTTGAAATGCCATAATTGCTAACTCGCAACAGAAAATTATTAACAACCGATAGAGAACTGAAAAATTGTGAGATCACTCGCCAAAAAGTAAAATCTAAAACAAGTAACTTTTATTTTGAATTCTTGAAATCGACATTTTCTACGAAACGTTAGCCTGTGAAATTTGTTAGCGTATTCGTGAGAATAGTTAGTGATGGCAAAAGCAAACATTAGCTATATTTCAGCAAATGAAAATTTTTTGGTGGTTTTATGATTTTCTACAATGCTTTTACAAATCACTAGTGGGCTGCACCCCCTGCTCGCTAACGCTCGCCAACCCCCGAAAATTGCTACGCAATCTTATATGGCTTCGCAAACCAAGCTCGCTTCGCTCGCTACTAACTTAGGTATATTGCAAATGCACAAAATTCTAAGAATTCAAAACAATCGTTGAAATCCATATAACAACTTTTTTTTAAAAAACAAATTACGTCTTTTTAGTAAATACTAACTCATTAAAATAAATTTGTATTGAAATAAATGGCATGTAATTCGTTAAACCTATTATAACTGTGCTATAGTATAAAATCTTAAGATAAAATTTTTAAAACTGATATCTCTTAAAGGTTAAAATTTTATTCTATTAAAAATTGAAATAAGTGAATTGCAATGGAAAAACCTGCATAAACAAATAAATTCTAGTAAAGCAAATAAATTCGTGATATAAATCAAAAATCGTCAAATAAATTCGTAATATATAAATTCGTGAAAAAAAAGCTCTTTCGACAAAATACTAAAATAGAGATCCATCGACAAAGACTACTCACTTCTGCCTAGCTTATGCTCTCTGGTTATTTCAGTTACCGTTTTTAAATGCGCTATATGTTGAGCCATCTCAGCTGGATTTGTCATGTGACATTTTTAGCGGCAATCATTGGTCGATTTTCTAGCGTTGCCATTTGGGGAGTTGTAATGAGGCTTTTTTTTGTCGCCGTGTAAGAGAAATATATATATAGATGTTAAAACTCGAACTTAAGGTTTCAAAATTCACACTCACACATGTTTAATTAGTTTAACTTAACGCCATAAATTAAAAATTTTTACAAAAATCTCTGTGACATGATTTGGGAATTTTAAGTTATCGTCGATGACAGATATTTCATTCATGTTTTATTAACAATTTTAGGTCAATATTATTACCCATTGGCAAAATGAGTCTTTGATTGGATTTGATGGCATCCACACACTTTTCAACTGAGTTCAAGAGTAATAGTAAACAGTGCACATGCGTCGTCATTGCATGCGTTGCTATGGCGACCGCTGCTGTTTTCTTTTTCTATTTTCACTAGAAGGCATTTCAAATATATTTACATAATAATAATTTACAGTATTTTTATATTCTTTTTATTATTAAGGTATAATTACTGGCTTGACGAAGATTTCAATAAAATTATGAATGCTGAAAAAGGAAAAGTATTTTGTGACGTCTTGTAACAGGTACATAGGCAGGATTTGAAAACCAATATGACGACAAGCATCAATTGGGTATAATATAAAAAAAACACAACTACTTCCACTTAGTAGGAATAACATTTACCATGACGCAATGCTAAATTCTATGCCACTATCCACATAAATGCCACTATCCACATAAATCAATTATTAATCAAAAATCGAATATCAATTACTTTTCTTTATAATGCAATAAAATCTGGCGAGCAGCTATTTAAACGATCAAACACTTCGTTTGTTTATTTGTGGCTTGAAGTTAGGCTCGCAGAAAATGCCGTTCAT
>NC_092207.1:20553940-20632110 GCF_043381705.1 Parasteatoda tepidariorum
GAAGTATTGCTGGTGGCATTTTAAATTTGGAAATAAAGCTAGCAAGTGTCAACAACCATGCACTTTTGGGTCGGAAAACTAAATAGACCTTCCGTTTCGGCGCTGACGGTAGAAAAAGGTTTGGTAAAGCGCTTATTTGTTTTTGATAAAATTACAGGTCATAAATATTTGGTTGACACAGGTTCTGCGGTTAGTATCTTACCTATGGTAAAGAATGAAAAAGTTCAGCCTGCAAATTTTTTGCTGTATGCCGCGAATGGAACCAAAATTAAAACTTTTGGTACTAAATTGATTACTTTAGATTTGGGATTTAAAAAAAAATTCCAGTGGCCATTTATCTTGGCAGCAATTTCGAAACCTATAATAGGGGTAGATTTTCTTGGGCATTACGGTTTGATGGTGGATGTAAAGCGAAAAAAATTGCTTAATAGCACCGGTGCCGTAGGTCTCGGAAAAACTGTTTCTGAATTAGAGTCTATAAGTATTTCGACTGTTCAAGGTAACTCTCCCTTTGTGAAATTGCTTAAAAAATTTGGGGATATTACCAAACCAAGTCAGCCAAAATCACCGATTCAGGTGAAACACAACACTGAGCATCATATTGAAACTCGTGGTGCACCTGTTTGTTCTAAAGCTCGAAGATTAACTCCTCAAAAGTTGCAGGTTGCAAAGCGAGAATTTCAGTATATGGTATCTCAGGGTTGGTGTAGACCATCGAAAAGTGCATGGGCTAGCCCACTTCACATGGTACCAGAAAAAAATAATGATTGGAGACCATGCGGAGATTATAGGCAGTTAAATTTTCAAACTATTCCTGATAGATTCCAAATTCCTCATGTGCATGATTTTGCTAAAAGTCTTTTTAATAAAAAGATATTTTCGACTATAGATCTTGTTAGAGCTTATCATCAGATCCCAGTTGCTGCTGAGGATGTTTCAAAAACAGCGGTAATAACTCCGTTTGGATTGTTTGAATTCCTTTTTATGCCTTTTGGGTTGTGTAATGCCGCTCAAACATTTGAGAGATTTATGTACGAGATTCTCGGAAATTTAGATTTTTGTTTTCCTTATCTCGACGATGTACTTGTAGCATCTGAAAATGAAAGCGAGCATTTAAAGCATTTGGAAGAAGTTTTTCATAGATTTCAAAAATATGGACTTGTTCTGAATGCAGAAAAATGCGTTTTTGGACAATCGTCTGTTAATTTTTTAGGGTATTTGAAAAAGGAATTCAACCACTACCAGACAGAGTTAAGGCAGTAAATGAATATCAACAACCTAAAACTATTAAAGAATTAAGGCGGTTTTTAGCTCTAATTAATTTTTATAGAAGGTTTTTGAGAAACGCTGCACATGAGCAGTCAATACTGTCTGATTATCTTAAGGGCGCTAAGAAAAATGATAACCGGCCTATAATTTGGACAGAGGAAGCAAAGAATGCTTTTGAAAAATGCAAAGTTAGTTTAAGTGAAACAACTATGTTAGTGCATCCATCTCAAAATGCGGAATTATCTTTGACGTGCGATTCTTCAGACCGAGCTATTGGTTCGGTTCTAAGCCAGAAAGAAGGTGATGAGTTCAAGCCTTTGGCATTTTTTTCGCGTAAGCTAGTCTCTAGTGAACAGCGTTATAGTGTGTATGATCGTGAATTATTGGCTATCTACGCTTCGGTTCGACATTTTTCTTACTTGTTGGAGGGTCACGAGTTTTCAATTTATACTGATCATAAACCTTTAATTTACGCCTTTACGCAAAAGCTCGAGAAATGTTCCCCGCGTCAAATTCGGCATCTTGATTGGATCGGTCAGTTTTCGACGGATGTGCGTTATATAGCGGGATCACTTAACGTTGTGGCAGATTGCTTATCCAGAGTATCGGAGACAGAAATGCCCTCTCCTATTGATTATAAAGAGTTTGCTAAAGCTCAGTTGATTGATAAAGAACTTCTTGGTTTAAACTCTTGTAACAAATCTTTAAAACTGAATTTTGTCAAGGTTCCAGGTATGGAAACAGAACTCTTCTGTGACGTTTCTGAGGGAAGATGTCGTCCATACGTTCCTCCAAATTTTCGTCATGAAATCTTTAAGAGACTCTTCATGAATTATCCCACCCTGGTGTAAAGGCTACCGTCAAGTTGATTGGAGAACGTTTTGTGTGGCCTAACTACAAGAGGGAAGTTGCTGAATGGTCTCGATGCTGCGTAGCATGTCAGAAAAGTAAGGTGCAACGACATATGGTAAGTTCTCCTGGTACTTATCCCTTACCTCGTCAGCGATTCAATCATATTCATATTGATTTGGTGGGACCACTTCCTCCTTCTCGAGGTTATATTTATTGTTTAACGTGTGTGGATCGATTTTCCCGATGGCCAGAAGTTATACCTCTACGGGACATTAAAGCGGAGACAGTGGCTTTTGAATTTTTTTCCAACTGGATCGCAAGATTTGGTGTTCCTGAAAGGCTTACAACGGACCAGGGAAGGCAATTTGAGAGTAATTTATTCCGAGAATTTGCTAGTCTTCTTGGAATTAAACTGATACATACCACACCTTATCATCCTCAGTCAAACGGGATGGTAGAGAGATTGCACAGGCAATTGAAGAGTGCGATTCGTGCTCATTCAACAGATAGGTGGACTTTAGTTTTACCTTCAATATTACTTGGCATTCGAGCATCAATAAAAGATCCTTTACAGTGTTCTGTTGCTGAGATGGTGTATGGTACACCTATAACTTTGCCTGGAGAATTTTTTTCTAACTCTAAAAATTTAACTAACAGCGAGTTTCTTGCAATTTTACAAAATAGAGTTAGGTCTTTGCGACCCACTCCTGCTTCACAACATTGCAGGAAAAATGTTTTTGTTCATAAAGAACTTAATAACTGTTCTCATGTTTTTCTTCGACAGGATAGATTAAAGAGATCTCTTGTTCCACCTTATAGCGGACCACATCCGGTTCTAGCCAAGACCTTAAAGCACTTCACCATACAAATTGGACGTCGTAAGCAGACTGTTAGTATCGACAGATTGAAGCCAGCCTTTCAACTCTCTGAAATAAAGATTAACCACGTGAGATTTTCCGTGTGACTGTCTTCCAGACTGCGTTGGGGAGCCCTGTGGCGTCGCTGCGGTAGCGATTACTATTGGTGAAGCGAACTGAAGTGGTGCAGATCTTCAGAGTATAAAAGTGACGACATGGATGCGATAATTGCTTTTTCTTCCACGTAATTTCTTCAAACTGCTAGCTGTATCGACGAGAGCACGCTGGGCGTGTGAGATGTTTGTTTAATCTAATAAATGTTTTCTTTAGTCGTTTATTAGTCTCAAGTCTTATTTCCGGAACACAGGATTGTTCCAGAGCATTCACCAGATGAACTCTACATGAGGCTTTCTTTTGTCGCCGTGTTAGAGAAATATGTATATAAATGTTAAAACTCGAACTTAAGGTTTCAAAATTCACACTCACACGTGTTTAATTAGTTTAATTTAACGCCATAAATTAAAAATTTTTGCAAAAATCTCTGTGATATGATTTGGAAATTTTAAGTTATCGTTGATGACAGATATTTCATTCATGTTTTATTAACAATTTTAGGTCAATATTATTACCCATTGGCAAAATGAGTCTTGGTTTGGATTTGATGGCGTCCACACACTTTTCAACTGAGTTCAAGAGTAATAGTAAACAGTGCACATGCGTCGTCATTGCATGCGTTGCTATGGCGACCGCTGCTGTTTTCTTTTTCTATTTTCACTAGAAGACATTTCTAATATATTTACATAATAATTTACAGTATTTTTATATTCTTTTTATTATTAACGTATAATTACTGGCTTGACGATTTCAATAAAATTATGTATGCTGAAGAAGGAAAAGTATTTTGTGACTTCTTGAAACACGTACATAGGCAGGATTTGAAAACCAATATGACGACAAGCATTAATTGAGAAAGTTTTTGCAACCCGTAATTTGAAATGGTTTGGCTTTTAACGGAGTCAATCCAGAAAGAGAAAGCATTTGACCAATGGGTAACTAGTGATCTTAATAAGGGATCACAACTTTTATATGTTTCTTTAATAGTTTATTTTTGACATAATAAAGCTGCTTTTGCACAAAGTTTATGGTAAAAACAATAAAGTAAAATAAAGTAGTTAGTGTTAATTAGTTAATTATTTTGCTTATTTTTTTAAGTTTTTTAAAATTAGGTAATTTTTATCAAAACTAAATAACTATCTATTATTATTAACCTTCAGAATCTATCAAATTAGATGTGTTTCCTAACTATCTCTATCGAGATTACTTTTAAAGTTAAAAATGTGTATAATCAAGGAAAACAAATGCTTCGAAAGGTATTTCAAAATATCTGAAATAATTTTTTTATAAGCATTATTCCGAATGAATTTCGTTACATAAAATATAAGTATAAATCAGCAGTGTAATTTACTGTTAATCTAATATTATTAAGCATTAGCCCATCCTCTTACAATTCAATGAAATGCAAACTGATCCAGGTTATTCCGACATATGCTATTTAATAGATGCATTGTGTTTGACAGTCTTTCAGATCTAAGTTGCTTCACTTGCCAATTCAATGTTTGGATGTATGTAGTATGTTGCTAAACATGTATACAGCTTACATAATTATTTTAACAATTGTGCATATGAATAGTTTTGGTATTAAATCGATAGAGCAATTTGTTACACGCTAATTTAATAATTACTAATTCAGTAATTATCAAGTATCATCCGAATAATACATCTTAATCACATTAGAATATTTAAAAAAAAAAAAAAAAACTAGCAAATTTTACACATCGTGTCTCAAATATATACATTTTTATTAAAATTGTGAATTTAGGCATTAAATTGAACTCGTTAAGCGCGCGAGGATTCTTGAAAATTTAAATTAGAGTTTTGATATGATTTGTAAAATCCTTGCAGAAAATCATAAGCCCTCCAAAAAGCAACGAATAATAAAAATAGTTGTGCAAAAATTAGAAAGGATCTAAAGTTATTTATAGGGTTATTACACAGTTGTCTTACACATAAGGCAATTAGTCATTGTTTACAAGAATTATAGTTACAGAGCGGCTTTCAGGAGAACTCCTCCAGACAGCCGTCTCGCATAGTGGCGGGTACTAAGGTAACGAGGAAAGGTCACTTCGAATAGGGGAGTGGGGTGAATAGTTTTGTATTAATCTTAGCGTTGGTCTTTGTGAGTAAGCGTACTGATCCCGGAGTTTTCTTGTCTTCTGGATTGATTCAAAATTGCAGGGCTACGGAGTTGAACATTAGTAGTCGTAAACCCAAAATTGGATCGGCTGTTCAACGACGTGTATAATAATAAATAAAAAAATGAAGTTTTTTATTAGCAGATGCAGATGGATATTTCACTACAGTCTTCACAGTGAAGTTGGAATAGCGATTGATTATAATTTATCTGAGGCGATAGTATGGCTTGTCAGGGAAGATTGAAACTTTAATCGCCATTAGGTACAAAGCTACGTATGAAATTTGAGCTCCAGGCACTTGATTTGCAATAATTTGTTCGCAAATAAAATTGCTGCAAATCTTTCTTTTAGAGGAACCATCAAAATTCTTTTATTTTTCTTGTGGGCACGGATCTGTAGTAGGAATTTGAGTTTTCTAGCTAGTTGGAAAGGAGTCGAAAATTTGCTTGCAAGATTCCATTCACTTAGGTTATACTTGAGTTATTCTACTTTTATTTAGTCCCACTCATCTAAAAATTGACCGACTATCTGAAAAGTCAGATAAAAAAGACGCGAAAAGAAGATAGACTTGCACAGCTTACTATATTCTTCTTGGAAAAAATTTGTTAAAAAATTACAAATTTCATCAACAGAAGTCACTAAAAAATTAAGCAATAAAGCAATATTTTCTCTTGGATGCCAGACGATTCCAAACAAAAATTTTATACGGACGTCCGTAATTTAGTTTTTAGACTGCACTACGTTGTTGCGGCAAATAGTGATCACTTTATAGTTAACTAGTGGGCTGCGCCCCCTGCTCGCTGACGCTCGCCAACCCCCGAAAATAGCTGCGCAATCTTATATGGTTTGCTTCGCAAACCAAGCTCGCTTCGTTCGCTACTAACTTAGGTACATTGCAAATGCACAAAATTCTAAGAATTCAAAACAATCATTCAAATCCATATAACAATTTAAAAAAAATACATCTTTTTAATAAATACTAAGTCATTGAAATAAATTTGAATTCAAATAAACGACATGTAATTCGTTAAACCTATTAGAAATGTGCTATAGTATAAAATCTTAAGATAAAATTTCTAAAACTGATAAAGTCAGAATTTTAACCTTTTTAAAGAGATAAGTCTATTAAAAATTGAAATAAGTGAATTGCAAAGGAAAAACCTGCATAAACAAATAAATTCTAGTAAAACAAATAAATTCGTGATATAAATCAAATATCGTCAAATAAATTCGTAATATATAAATTCGTGAAAAAAAGTGGTTTCGACAAAGTACTAAAACAGAGATTTATCGTCACAGACTACTCACTTCTGCCTAGCTTATGCTCTCTCTGGTTATTTCAGTTTCTGTTTTTAAAAGCCCTATATGTGTTGAGCCATCTCAGTAGATTTGGCATGTGACATTTTTAGCGGCAATCATTGGTCGATTTTCTAGCGTTGCCATTCGGGGAGTTGTAATGAGTTTTTTTTTGTCGCCGTGTAAGAGAAATATATATATATATAGATTAGTAGAGCCATCTGTTTACAAACTTTGCTAGTTTCTAAAGCAGAATGTTGTGAACCGAAGATTTATCTCTTCTAATTTTTCGTTAACTGATTTATTATCATATATGCGGTCATTTCAGCGACACTAAGCATTTATCCAATTATTCTCTGACAAATGAATAAAACATCTCACTAACTTTAAGATTTTCACATTATAAGATAAATACGCCTTCTCTAGTATTTCAAATAAAAGCGAATCAATAAATAGAAAACAGAGGGCTTCATAAAGTGATGATGTTATCGAATACCGATTATCGATTATGAGGGTGTAGCAGCAGCATATGGAGTAATAGAGCTTACATTTCACGCACTATCGCCTCCTGTATATTTTCTTGCTATCATTATCAACACTCTGCTTGCCACAATCCTTAGAAAATTGATCTACACTGGAGACACAAAGTATATTTCTCTTAAGTAATCTTCTCTATTTTATCTTCCTTTCTTGGATTTGTTTTCTACTTTCTTCAATTTCTTAACGTGTTAGAATCAGAGATTGAAGGAATAAATATTGCTAGACATGTATATGAAATCCAATTTTTACATAAAAGGATTTCGGGTAATTATTAACTTATTTAATTTAACACTCGTTTGTTTTATGCTTTCTTCTTTAATTTTACATAGATTGGAAGCGAATGAAAAAATATACATAGTAAATGAAACTGATTATTACGTAAAAAGACTGTGTAAATTTTAATTCGTAAAATTTGTCGTGCATTTATTTTAGTCTTTCTTACCTAACTTAATTGAAATGGGATTGAAGGGATATGTTATTATGCTTTGGTGTAACTACCACTACAAATATTAAATACCAAATCACTAGTATATAATACATACTAACTTGATTCTATCAAGAGGTACCTTTTGATAGATGAAGGTTGACAAGGTCGAATAAGACATACTCCTCATATTAAACATTATTTCAATAAATCCTGATTCCAGAATGTGTAGTATAATTTTTAATTCTGATTTTCATATTAAAGATTTCGTTTAAACATCTTGCGTAGTTCAATTTGTGTATATATAATTTATATGACTTTGTTTGCAAAATTTTATTTTATGCTGTCTTTCCTATCTTGAGAAATTTTAACTGATAAAAAATATTCTATAATAATAAAATGAAAACTAAATTTTAATTTTTATTTTAAACGATTTGTGTTAATATTAATTTATATGCTTCAAACATATATTTCACTCGNTCATCGGGAGAAGTGCGCCTGCTTACACAATAAACTAAACGTAGTGCATTATTTGAATCCCGTTGAAGTAACATTCCTCCTAATCCTGAAGAACTTGCGTCTGTATGAAGCTCAGTTTCATCACGAGGGTCAAATAATTTCAAAATTGGCTCAGACGTTAACATGGTCCGCAATTTCTCAAACACCATAGATGAACCTGTTAAAAAGATAGATGAAGAAGTCAGCAACATAGAAGCCAAACATTTGACTGCTTACATTTTGCTATCTTATAATTCCGCAAAGTCATCAACTCTATTTTTATTGAAGTGTAAATTTAATTGGATTTCATGGAACTACACAGAGAAAACAAAAATACTGGACAAATTATCAAATTTACTTTATGGTAATGATATTTGCATCACTAATTGGGGTTAATGAAACCAAAATGAACGATGCAAACTATTCATATGGTTATTTTTCCGTTCATGTGGTAAATTTTTACCGGAAATACTAACTACAATACATTTAGTAAAATATAAAACGAAAAGCTAAATTAAACTGAATAAATTAGTTTTATGCTAAGCTGTAAGGTGTTATGATAAATGACCAAATTTACCAACTTTTTTTTGTTAATTTACCCAACCCACTACAGTAAAAATGAGCTTTTTGGTGTTCACAGAAAGCCGGAAACACTGTAAATATTACATAATCTGGTAGCTGTGACCATTCCTTTTTTCATAGTGTGTTAGCTAATAAAATAAAATATAAAACTATTTTATTAGAGTGACTCATACATTATCAAATTTGTAATATGTTGCCTTATAGATTTTTGATTCAAGTGAGAATATTCGGGTATTTTTGAATTAAGCAGTGTGTCAGTTTAGACATCATGCATGTCTATGAAGCTTAACCGTTATGTTGTATTGAGAGAAGGACCAGGGAAAACTTTTTCAGATAACCCAATATTCTAACTAATGATCAATTTAACCCTGGAAAGATTGTACGTCAACGGCAAATTATCGTTAGTGATCTCGGAGCAGTAGCTGTCATCTGAATTTGAACCCTGATTACCTCATTCGAAAGCAAGCCCTTCTTGTTTAAAAAGTATTAATTATGCCTTTAACCATTTAACGATAGTTACCAATGTTACGCAATTTTTATTTTTCCAAAAAAAATTTTTTTTTTTGGATTGGGTTAGGAAAAACACTTTTTATCCTTTGATCAGTTCACTTGACAAAGACTTCTAGATGATAAATATTTAACCTGTATGCATTATGTACAAAATAAGACCAGATTTGTGTTTTCATAACTATCCGTTCAGAAGTTATAACGTAAAACGTCTATCTTAGTTTTTTTTAATAGATAAAACACAGTTTTTTTTTCAAACTGACGCTCAGAGGCCGGACCTAAAATTTATTATTACAGCAAATGGCATATTTTTAGTTCATGCCTTTAAAAGAATTCGATATTTCGTTTTTTACAACATCCCTTATATGTATATGAAGATCACTGATAAAAGAACAGTTAACGTCAATTTTTCATGAAAAATTACGATCCAATCGCCATCTGAGAGAATTACCAAGTATTTATTTAAATTTATTCATAACAGTCGTTGAACAGCCAATCCAATTTTGTGTCCACCTCTACTAATGTTCAACTCCGTAGCCTTGAAATTTTGTACCCAATCCAAAAGACAAGGATACTCTTGGTATTGGGAGAAATTTACCTCCGTGGAGGACTTTTTTTTGATGGAACTAACCCGCATTTGCGTTACACAAAGAAGAAAACCTCCCACGGTTATCCTAATGAAAAGGGGACTCTTCCTGATCCGTCTACCACTGAGGATATTTTACGTCAGCACTGTGATCTGTGCAAGCCGGGTGCGGAATTTGTATCTACCAACCATCTCTGGGATTCGAACCCGGCTCACGTCATTGGAAGATGAACGCTTTATCTCCTGAGTCATCACGGCTCGATTACCAAGTATTGACAAATCAACTTTAAAAATTAGTTCTCGTCGAGAGCAGTGATATAATAAATCGCAAAATAGTTTTTCGCTGAATCGGCTTTTATACATACTAATCCTTCTGCCCCCCTGGTTTCCTTATGCATTTAATACTCTTATGTTGTTCCTTTTTTTAAGCTTCCTAACAAATGAATATACATCATTCAATGATAGCTTTATAACTGCAAGATGTAATTTTTCTTCCCTTAAGTCAAAATGCTTTCTAATCTTTCTCATATTCTCTTTCAAAGATTGCATATCGTTTGGGGGGACGGATGATGAATCGAATGTAAGAATCAAGTATTTAATCTTTGAGGCTGATTTCCTACATTTCTACTAAAAGATTAATGCTTGTAAGTTTCAATCGAGTTAATGACAGTCAGTCAGAAAAAGATAATAAATTCTTATTTTAATTCGGTTTCACATTGTCGGTTATTTTACATTTAAATTGAAATTCATGTTTCCTTAGTTACATTAAATTGTTTTTATTGATGCAAAAGTCGGTTGAATATTTTTATAAGACTAGATTAGTTACATTATGTCTTGTTATTGGTTGCTATTTGGTTAGATGCATTAAATTTGCTTATTGGTGAATACGCTGAATACTTTTTTTTAATCCTGATTAGTTGTATGCCATTTGTAGTTACTTTTGCTTTAAGCTCATTAAATTGTATCAGTGAAGCATACGTAAATTAACTATGTACAGTGTACAGTAAAATGTAGTATCTTGAATATCTTTTTTATCTCATAATTAGATCTTCACGTTTCATGTCTCAATGTTATTGGTTAGAGGGGAGTAACTTCGACATTCTAATAAATTAGTGCTGGCGACATTTTAAATTAAGAAATCAGACACAACAATGCTTTCTCTGAATAAACATACCTTTTTTCGACGAATTCGGATTTCTGACACTCAAAATATAGAGGTATATGAACAAAATAAAATTTTTTTTAATTATTTTATTTAGTAATTGTACAAAAACTCTTGAATTGTAAGGCATTCAGTTATTTTTTTGTGACTTTAAGGAATGTCATTTTAAATATAAAATTTGAGTAAAATTAATCGAAAAGTTTCTGAGAAGTTGAATCTTTCAAAAGTCGTATTTTTAAATTTCGAGATCTCTGGAAGTATTTACCCGATTCCGCTCAAACTTCGTCTTTTTCATTTTAAAATTACGTTCTCTGAAATGATGTAAAATTGAATACCTTACGACTCAAAAGTTTTTCATCTATTATTAAATAAAATAATAAAATATTTTTAATATTCATTAAAAGTTTTAATTTGCACGAAATTATCTATGTATAAAAGGATTTTATACTTGAATACAAAATTTTTTCAATTCACTTAAATATTTATCGGGAGATGGTGAAGTACGCAAAAAGTAAACTTAACAATAAGGGGTTCAAACGTTGGAACCGCTCTTTTATCGAACTATTAGGACCGTATTTTCCAGATTGCAGCTATACCCTATATTCTGGGAGTCAAAAATTGAAGCTGTTGAGAAAAGTTAAGTTTTTCAGAGAAAGAACGTTTTTGTGTCTGATTTCTTAGCTAAAAATATGGTCTGTATGGTCTATATTGTAAAATATGACCGATAAATAGATCAAAAGTTATTCAAAATAGTCTGTTTATTATTTTGCTCAATTTACATTTCTTTAAATCTTTATTATAAACTTTACATTTTCATATTAGTTACTGTTGCATTATTCAGATTAAATTGCATTATTGACTCACAGTTCATAATAATGTGTTACTTATAATATGTGTAACACATTATAATGTGTTACATAATAATGTGTTACATAATAATGTGTTATACAGTGTTTTAATATGTGTGTGTTACACATGTAAACACATATCACGCTAAACACTTCATGTTAAACACATATTAAATACCTTCAAAAAATCTAAAACTTCCGTCATAACTGCGTCCATAATAAATATATCCTTTAAAAACCCTTGCGATTATGAAAGAAGGTAAAATTATTTTTTCAGAAAAAAGTAAAAGGCTATAAAAAATCTATACAAATTAAGGATATTAAATTTAATTTATTGAAAAACGAAAATTTATTCTATATTTAATGATCCGATACTGAGGAATAAAAACCACAAAACCTGTTTGATTGTCGGAGGAAATAAGAATTGACAGGCAAAAGATAAGAGGGCTCCCAATTTTCTCCAGATAAAAATTTAGTTTTAATCTTCCCCTCCTCCTCTCTAGTGATTCAAAAAAATTCGATAGCATCTTTTCCTCACACAAATGAAGATTTATGACCTCTGATGCTTCTAATTCTTTGACAGAATAAATATACATTATGAAGTACAGTATTTATGGAATAACTGGTATAATAATGAACTAAATAAAATATACATAAATATTGAAACTTAAGAGAATATCTTGGCAATTTTGCTTTTGAAAAAAAAATTTTGCAAAATAATTCGCAGTAGAATGATTTCAACTGCCTTTTTATTCATGACATACTTTTCTAATTTAAGCTAAATCACTTTTGCAACCATTTACTCTTTCTATTAGAGCTTCAATTTCAGTTGAAGTCATTTTCAAAAGAAAGTAAAGAGTACCTCTTTTGCAGCTACTTTGGTAATCAGCCCGAATCGCAAGAACTGGTAAAGTGCTACTTATTTTAAACGACATTTCTCACTTCTCTCTGAATACAAAATTAAATCTTTAAAACAATGGATCACGCCAATTACAGTCTTCTTCCATTTACGTGAAACTGCAAGAACTGTGAAAAATTGAAGAACTAACGGGTTTTGCACGAATTCAATGGTTTTAAATGTACTAAAACTTATTGTGTATATGTAATCGTGAATGATCTTGTTATCGTGAATGAGTGTGTTTTTTTAGGCCTTTAAATCTTATAGAGTGATGAAACAAACATATAAACTTTTTTTACCATAAATTTATGCAAAACGAATTGAATTACTTTGCATGGTGTTGAACCCTCGCTCGCTAAAGAAGCTTTTCTGTTAAAACGAATAAAAACGTAGTATCTTAATTTAACTCATTTTTTTCAAAAACACAGCTAGAGCCGCAGTGGTTCTGGAAACTTTCAATGAATTGATTTGGGTTCGAATCCCACCTACGGCTGGTCGATACGAATACGGATCCTCAGTACTGACGTGAAATATCCTCAGTGGTAGATGGATCTTAGGTCAGAGTCCCTTCGCCGACAGGCTAACCGTCAGAGAGGTTCTCGTGGTCTTCCCCTCCATGTAACGCAAATGTGGGTTAGTTCCATCAAAAAGCCCTCTACGAAGGAAAATTTCTCCCAATACTTGATCCAGAAGTTTCCTTGTCTTCTGGATTGGGTTCGAAATTACAAGGCTATGGAGTTCATCATTAGTAGTCGCAAGCCCGAAAATTGAGTCACGGTTATAAAATAAAAATAATACGGGTAGTGACATGTTTTCTGCTGTAATGAATCTATATTTAATCTATATCAACTTAACCTCCAATTTCGGTCATTCACAGTAACATATATATAACATGATAATGAGTAATAAATATTTTTGTGCAATTGCGATACGTAAAATATGGCTTTAAAATTTCCTAAAATATCAGCTTTAAAATCTGCAGCATAATAAGTAGAGAAAAACATTTAAAAAAATTGACCATTGATTTAATATTTTTTAAGAAAAAAATGTATGGAAGTTGGCCAATTTTATAGTGATAAAATTCCAGTGATATAACAAAACGTCTTATAAGATAAATGATTTAAAAATCATTTGGAAACGAAGAAAATTTGAAAGTTGATAGATATGTATTGTGTGCCGCGTTTTGATGAGGAAACCAGTTTTTATTTCCACCAATTTTCAAAGTGCTGTAGGCAGATGGCGCTGCTAACTTATGCAACAGTATGAAACAATCTTTGTTAGATTTTATCCTTCTTACTAAAATATTTGAGCTGTAGTCTGTTTTGTTCTCAGAGTACGCTGTGTTTTTCTTCATATGTTTTTTTTTAAATAATTGTTTTAAAAAACTGCCCCATCTGTTAATAACGTTACCTGTTAAATGCATTGAACCGTTAATTTCCACATTTATTGGATTATCTTTTTTTCCCGCCAAA
Source organism: Parasteatoda tepidariorum (assembly GCF_043381705.1). Taxonomy (NCBI): domain Eukaryota; kingdom Metazoa; phylum Arthropoda; class Arachnida; order Araneae; family Theridiidae; genus Parasteatoda; species Parasteatoda tepidariorum. The sequence continues at coordinate 20,567,984 of NC_092207.1, forward strand.
TTATAATTTTTTCGGCATACAATTGATACCCACATTTTAATAGTTTAATAAAAGTGCGTTACCTGAAAATTTATGGTTTGTACTAAAGAATAACACGCAAAAAATTTAGAAAATAATGGTATGCAAAAGTAAAATATTTATTCGCAATCATTATTTTCTGATTACGTAATCCGCGTTAATTCCGATACTAAAACGTTTTCTTCTCTATGAAACGTTTACGTTTAGCGTAGTAATACCGGGTCTTGTGCTATTAAACGTTACATTAAATCAATTCCAAAATAAAAAAGCCCCATTAAATCCGAAAATTCTATTATTTCTTTAAGTTAGAACATATTTACGTTTATAGAGTCATTTCTTAAATCTCATACTTACTTTCGACAATAAGTTTGAGATAGAAAATAATCATGGTGCTAAAGACATAATGTCCAACGATTTTTAAATGTTTTCTTGTTTTTTGAAATATTATGAAGCTCTTTATCAGAGTATTGGGGTTATTGTCTGAGTTTGCAGTTAACTTGCAGTTAACTGTAAGAGTAAAGATAATATGATTTTAGTCATTTTTTTGTTGATGCGTTTTGTGTGTGTTATTAATCCAGTTTAAAACAATGGCATTTCAGTACCTTAATCATTGAGCCACTACATCATTGATTGCAACTGTGGCAGGTGCACAATATCAACCACTTTACTTTATAATGCCGTTAATCACAAAGTTACGGAGAATTAACCTTTATAATCTCCTTAACAAATGAATGGTTATAGCGGGATTTTTTTTCAAGGAATTTCTTACCGAAAAATTAAAGATACTCAGTTAAATAAAAATATATTTTAAGCGAAGAAACATATTTTACTCATAATAAACAGAAATGCCTCTTACTTATTTTCTTACTTTACACATTTAAATAGAGAAAAATATAGCTAAATACGGAAATATATCTTTATTATTTAACACTAGATTGTCCAAGAAAGTTATTTTGACTGCTGTTTAATTTTAGTTAGAAAAACAATGATGTAAAGACACAATTTCTTTGAATTTTGTGACTTTTTGTACAACATATCAGGCTCAAAAAACCACCCGTCCTCGGCGGTCAAAAATTTCCTGCGGACAACGAACTTCGGACGGCCATTTTCCCGTTAATGTTCGTGATACATTTTCAATTTTTGTTATCTTGCAAGAGTCCAGCACCTCACTTCTAAAATGACCCTCTAATCTAGATATACAGCAACATACTGCGAATGGTGGAATTGATGTTTTCTCTATCTGGGAGTACTGCAGTGGTTGAAAGGGGCTTTTCAGCAATGAACTTAAGAAAAAAAAAACACCTTACGTACTGGTCTTAAACAAGAAGCGTTAAACGTAATTATGAACATCTACCTAAATGGAAAGCCCCTTTCAGATTTCTGTGCAAAAACCTCTGTAAATCATTGACTTGATTGTGGAACTGGCAAACGTCATATTTGATTCATTTAAAAAACGCAGTACCCTCGGATAAATTGACATTCCAGATAACTTGACCTTTGTCATTTAAATTATTTCATAAAAGTAATACATTATTTCATGAAAGAAATAATAGGCTACTATTAGTAATCTAGTATTTCTTTTATTACTGTATAATGTAATCCTAGTATTTGTACTCCTAGTAACTACTAATTCATTGTGCAATTTATATAAATGTTTGTAATAAGTAAGAGAAATTTATATTTTTATTTTTTTAGAAAATACGGGTTAGTTTCAAAGGAGAACGGGTACATTGCTGGACGAGCCTTCCTCGGGGACGAGTAAAATTTTTTTCCAGTCCTGCAACATATAATTTTTTTGTTATATTTATTAATAAATTTTTATATAACTGTAAATGATATTAAAAAAATATTAAAAATTAATTTTAAACAAATTTTTTTACACATTAGTTATTCTGTCGCAATCCAGCCATTTTGACTGCTTTCGAACAATATAGGTATATACTAAGTTTCACTCTTTCTAGTGTTAAATGCAGAAGCATATTCAAATTAATCTAAAACCGTAATCGTATTTAGAAATATCGCAGTTTTCAGGCATGAAAATATAAATTTACAAATACTACTTGAGAAAGTGCAATGATGGTGTTTTGCAAATTATTTTAAATAGATTTTCTCAGAAATGGGGATTTCAAAAATCACGTTATTTAAAATCCAAAAAATAAACAACGCTATGTTATAGATGAAGTTGTTTATCTAGAATATATTGGATTTTCGAAAAAGTATTTTTTTTTTCTTTTTTGGAATTTTAAACGGTGCGTTCTTTTCTTCGATATGCGGTAAATCTTATTTGTAAAAACTTTTCCTCAACAATATTGGACCACCGCAAATCCATTTACGACATATCTCCAGAGATGAAGGGAGGAGCGGAAGATGAAGCATTAGCATTTCATTTTCAAGCAAACATAAATACTGTGTGTGTGTACTTGTTTAGAATTTAAATTTCGCTCAAAATTCCCTTTAACTGATGAGATGCATGTTGATGAAATAACAAGGTTAAAATGAACTTTGGCGCATCGTTCTTAGAGACAATTCAATTTTAAAGAGTTATTTTTAAAAGTGATGTTTGCTTTTCTTTAAATAATATGATGGAACGTAAATGCAATTCTGTTTAGAGAGTATTTTGTTTGTTGCTTATGCTCTAAAGAGAAATCTGTTTATAAAATAAGATTAACATCAGAAACAAAAACTGACTACCTGCATTGACTTACAGTAGTTACAACTTGATATCCTTATCCAATGCACTTATAATAATCATAATTTTATGATTTGTTTTTCTTTTTATCGATTGAAATTCGTTCTTTTAAGTTTTTTTTAAACTTATTGAATTGTTACTTTTAGTACTTATCCGTATCAGAAGACAGTAATACAGCTTACAAGCTATTAATAACATATTTAATTTTCAACTAGTAATAGTATTGAGATTATGAGTGTTATGGTGATAGGTATCTATTCTATATACTTAATATAGGTATTATGACAAGCAATAGGTACGATAGGCAATGGACAAGCAATAATACAGCAAAGTATTATTTTCTAACTGAGATACAGATCAAAGAAGAATGCAGTGATCATTGTAATCGGCTTGATACTGCAATCAGCCGTTTCGGTAATACAGCAGTATATTATCTTCTAACTGAGATACAGATGAAAGAAAAATGCAGTGATCATCGTATTTTTGTTAAATCTGTGTCTACGCTTGTATGTGGATACGGTTGTTTATTATACAGAAACGATGGAATATATGGCATATTTTTTAATGGTTTTCGAAAATTATTTTCTTCTTTCCTAATTAATCTTGCTACGAACTTTTTCTCATATACATTTTATTATGAGAGGATATGCTTTATATATAGAAAATATATAAAGCATATATACTGCATATATACTGCAATATATAAAGCATATATACTGCTTTATATACTGCATTAAGCTTTATAAAAAAACATAAATGTAAAATACATTTTTTTAAACGGCTATCATTATTTTCGAACCCTTAAAAGCTTCTTGAATTTTATAACTTTAGCATCATGAACTGCTAAATAAAGAAAACTCTGTATTTTTTTAAAGCTTTATGTAACCGTATCTTTACCGTAGCTTTATGTAGCACTAAAAGTAAGCTTTATGTTGACCGTAAGTCATTCTCGGAGATTTTAGTACTTTTAAATTGGATAAAAGCATTTAACGTTAAACACGCTAAAAGTTTTTGTGAGATATTTAATGTATAACTTTGTGGCAAGAATTAATTTACGACCAATATAAAATTAGGAAAGTTTTATGGTTTTTAAGGAATGCCGTTCGCCTTAGTGGATTAGATCGATATTAATCAACGCTTTTGGTGCTGCTATAAAAATTCAATTTAAATCTTTTTCGTTAAAAAAGTCAAATTTTTATGAACAGTCTTGGAATTAAAGTTTTATCAGCAATCTTATAGAGAAATTGATGACAGCAGTTAAAGGAAATGTTTTAGAAAATGTTTTTACGTGACAACTGAATAGATTCTTCAAATAGTTTTTGATATTAAATTTCATCCATTCTTTATGTCCACAAATTAAAGAATTTTTAATCAAAAGAATTTAAATATTTAATCAAAACTTTACTAAAATCTAATATCCACAGTTCTAAAATCATACGTTAATAATCTAAATTGTTTGTTATGTATTTGTTATTATGAATGATTGATATTGGTGGTTGTTGACTTTCACCGGTGAATGTTGACAATCACATAGTCGCTTTGGTTAATGTCCAAAATATATACTAGGTATATATTGAATGTAGAGATTGTATCTATTGTATTGTATCAGGAGAATACTTAACTAACTTTTATGTGTATTCTATCTTATTGTTACTATATCTTATTGTTACTATAAACTTTACGGTTTCTGAACAATAAAAATTGTAGTGCTTTGCACAGAAGTTGAGAAATTATATTGTTGTTAGTGATATACCAATTATTAGATGGTCTTATTACCATCAGACTGACCAAGCGAGGTTTTAGTAGTAACGTAGATACCTGTAAATGTTCTCAAGAAAGTTTCTTTGACGAAAAATAAGTTTATGCTGGTATTGGAGTTCTCATGTCTTTTGAATTTGGTTCAAACTTACTAACATTTTTTTTAACGTTGTTATTGCCACAAATGCAATCGGCTGTTGAATGCCTGTAACAAAATAAGATGAAACATACCTAGAATTTCCTAAACAGGGTGTTTCATAATAACCGCTCTTAATGCCTTTTATAAATCTTATTCTAAATCTAAATAATCGAAAAGGGAACGAGCGGAAAAATGTATATAACGAATTATTTTCAATGATAATAAGTTGACTTAATTTATTTTTTTACTGTTTAAGCTAGCTTTTTGTTAGCCAGGTTCAGGTGTCATGTATCTTCTGTAAATTAATAAAAATATTGTTATCAGCATCAATATTGATTGTTTTGCGTAAACCATATTTCGATTTTTTTCACTTGACTTATTAATTTATGGGACCTAATTTTTCATTTTTTTCTCATTTTAAATTTGTAAATTTATTCTTCTATGAATATTAAGTGACTTCGGGGTTATGGGATATAATTCTTTGCGTTTTAAGTATTTAAAAAACAAAAATCTGCCTTCCTCGCATCGCTAACGGACTATCACGATTGCTTTGCAATCATTTTTATTTTTTGACGATTAAAATTAAATCCTCTAAAAAATCTTCGAATTTTATTCTATATATAAGAATTTGGTTCCATAGATCAATTATTTGGTTCTACAATGGAGAGGGGGAAATGTAGAGAGTGGAAAAATCACGTAATCCTGAAACGCTTATTCTATTTACGAAGTGTTATATATTAGATAAAAAGCTTTTTCCCAACAACAGTTAAAAATTAGTTTATTATTACAGCTAAAATCCAGGACTTTTGATTTGCAAACTATGTTTTCAGAAAGCAATGGGTTATTTTCTTGGCATAAAATGCTGCAAAATATTTTGCATTTTTNAACATGTATATAACGAATAATTTTCAATGGATAATAAATTGACTTAATTTTTTTTTACTGTTTTAGCTAGTTCCTTGTTAGCCAGGTTCGTGTGTCATGAATCTTCTGTAAGTCAATAAAAACCTATGATTTTGAATCAGCAACAATATAGATTGTCTTACCTAAACCATATTTTGATTTTCCCACTTGACTTATTAATTTATGGGACCTATTTTTTCTTTTTTTTCTTCTCATTTTAAATTTGTAAATTTATTCCTCTATGAATATTAAGTGACTTTGGTTATTGGATATAGTTCTTTATTTTTTAAGTATTTAAAAACAAAAATCTGCCCTCCTCGCATCGCTAACCGACTCCCACAATTGCTTTGCAATCATTTTTATTTTTGGACAATTAAAATTAAATCCTCTAAAAAATCTTCGAATTTTATTCTATATATAAGAATTTGGTTCCATAGATCATTTATTTGGTTCTACAATGGAGAGGAGGAAATGTAGAGAGTGGGAAAATCACGTAATCCTGAAACGCTTAATCTATTTACAAAGCGTTATATATTAGATAAAAAGCTTTTTCCCAACAACAGTTGAAAATTAGTTCATTATTACAGTTAAAATCCAGAGCTTTCCATTTGCAAACTATATTTTCAAAAGGCAATGGGTTATTTCCTTTGTATAAAATGCTGCAGAATAGTTTACATATTTATTGTTCAAATTACAAATAATTTACATTTAGATGACATTACAAACATTTTAAAATCTGCAATTTGGGTAAAAAATAAATTATAAAAGTAATTACTGGCTAAAAATTGAAATTGGTGCTCAATAAAGGTGGGTATATAGCTTGAAAAATTTCCTGTATTATGGAAATAAATCAGTCAAAATATAAATTAGGTAAGTAACGAAAAATGTACAGTGAGTAGTAGCATACTTAATATTCATTGAAAAGTTTCTAACAAAAGCTTTATGTAAATATTGAATTAAAAATAAAAAATCATTACTACCGCGCTTATTGAAAACATAGTTTTTGATTTTGATCGTGGATATTGCGATGCTTATTTTAAAATTAGTCTGGAGATTTTAATTTATTCATAAACACCTCCGTACTTTTCATTTAATATCCGTTTATTTTCTGGATGATGTGTTTAAGATATTTAGTAAATACTTATGATAAAAATTTTATTCTGCTTGTAAGAAAATACTTTGAAAAATCGCGATTTTTTTTCTAATCTATTTTAATACAGTATACTCTCGATAACTCGAACTTCGATATCTCGAAAACTCTGTTATGTCAAAAAATTATTAAAATAATTTGAATTCCCATGTCGAAGGGTTTCTTCTTAAAACCTTGCTATGTCGTATTTGTTTCAAAATGGAAAATGAATTTTTTCACGAAAATCACACAATTATTTTCTATTTAATGCATAATTGTTATTGACTTACTGTTAAAAATAAAATTATCATTGATGTATTTAGACTTATAGTCAACTACCACTACGTACATATTTAAAAATTGTTATTCTTATATTTCATAATTCTACTTTTTATGGTAATATTTTAGAATATATTTTTCTACGTCTCATAACTTATTTAATTCTCAACTTATTATCTCGAAAACTCGCTATCTCGAAATTTTTTTAGCATCCCTTCGACTTTGAGATATAGATAATATGCTGCATATAATTCACAAAATAAATGTAAATTTTACTGTAAACAAAACATTACCACGAGACAAATAATTCAAATTGGCTATCTACGAGTACGTAGTTGATTTTAATAGTGAATCAATTGTAAAAAATAAAAAAAAGGTTACAGTAAAAAGAATGTTAAGGTAATGTCATTTTGTTGTGTTATTAAAGTAAGTAGTTATACTCTCTAGTAATCTGCGTTTTTATTAATGTTTTTAATTATTTGTTTTCAATGATCAAAAATTGAACTGGATGTTTCACCCTTATACACGAAATAAATTGAAAAATATAACTTTTGAAATAAACTAGATATTTTACTCCTGTAATCTTGAAATTTAAAAAAAAAAAATGAATAAAATATTTTTTCTTTGTACTTTTGAAATAGAAATTTTAGCTGAATAAAATTATAATTAATGCAATAATAAAAATAACAAAATGTAAATTAGAAATGCTTATTAACTACTCGCTTTTGGCAATCAGCTTGGTCACCTTCCAAAATTATCTTTCACAACATATTAAATGAGCAACGTATACAAATAGTTACCAAGGTCGAATACACAACACATCTGTGTTTAAATATTCTAAATCTCCAATCTTTCCTCCAATCCTAGCATCTTAATTAGTTTTAAACGATATATTAACCAAATTGTTACACCGTCAAGCTGTTACACGCGGCTTTGCCAGCGCGAAGTACCTTAATTTCAATTTTAACTCTTTCAAAAGATGTCCACAATATTGTTCAAGTTCTTTATGAATTGAATTTTAGTAATTATTTCGAATTTTAGTAATTATTTATTCTGTCCGGCAGCCATTGAATCGCACAAACCACGATAAGTGTGATCTCGGGGCATTTTAGCATAATAAGTAGCAGAAGTATTGAAATATATTTTCATCTCTGTTGTGAGATAAGATTTTTTAAAATTTTTTATTTCCAATGAGCTGAAAAGCGGTCGTGCGTTCTCCAGAGGTGGTATCCACTCTTTCAGGACCACCACAATGGGTGAGATACCGTTTGTCATGTTAATTTGGACGTCTAGTTTCTGCCTCACTAGATGGCAGCACCGAGACTATTTGGATGCTAAAGTGCACTAGAAATTTAATTTTGCCGGAAATGCCAAGAACCAATAAGGCACTCCTGGGATCTTTTACATGCCGCGTAATCATACGACATGGCCGCTGAGGATTTTCTGCATCCCGAAAATCCGGTGTCTAAGCCTGGGATCGAACCCGCATACTTGGGCTCAGAAGGCCGACGGCAAATCAACTGCACCACCTAGCCACTCGTAAGATAAGATAGAAAACTCATATCGTGCTCTCCTACTTCCACGCGCATCTCTCTAGCTGTTACTTGAACACAACAATATCACACACACACAACACAACAATCACAACTGAACACAACAATCGTATAAAGTATATTTGTTATAGCTAAAAAAAATCCCTGTTACAAATATCTGGTATGACAGTATGCGGGATTGTAGCACCTTATATATTTAACATTTCTACAGCCATTTGAGAAAGGATCAAAATTAAATCTAAATTATTACTTTTATAGCAGTAAAAAAAAATCTCAATAGGGAGATTTCTCAAATTTGTTAGCATCCGTACCCTCCCGTACATAAGATTTCAAGTAATTGCGCATGCGCACTTTTAGTGCGCATGCGCCCGTGACTTGATGTTATGACTTGATGTTAAAAACTTGATATTAAAAATAAATATCAAACTTAAGTAAGTGAAAACAAAAGATTTTACGAAAATCCGTAAGTTAACGTGGTGGAATATCATTTTAACTTTGACTATAAAATCAAAGCAAATATTTACAATGGGCGTAGAAAAGCTGTGACTTTAAAGCTGTGGCATACTATTCAAGGTGCTTTGCTCTGCGTAAATCTGCGGTTCTGTGAGCAGGAAAATTTGGAAGATCATAGATTTCGATGAATTTTCAGCGACAAAGAATACAACTCATTAGCATTTTTTATTAATATTTCAAAAAATATTATTCAACTTCTGTTAATTATTTAACTTCTTTTAACTAAATTGGGTATAATATAAAAAAAACACAACTACTTCCACTTAGTAGGAATAACATTTACCGTGACGCAATGCTAAATTCTATGCCACTATCCACATAAATCAATTATTAATCAAAAATCGAATATCAATTACTTTTCTTTATAATGCAATAAAATCTGGCGAGCAGCTATTTAAACGATCAAACACTTCGTTTGTTTATTTGTGGCTTGAAGTTAGGCTCGCAGAAAATGCCGTTCATGGGTTAAATTTAGTAGGAATAGCACAACCTGTGACGTAGGCTATAGTATACTCAATTGCACAAATGAAATAAATACAATTTAGATATATTTTCGCTATTTTAAAATTATAAATTCTTATGTAACTAGTGCAATTAGACAACCATAAGGTTAAACAAGAAACAATAAAATTATTTATATATTCAATGAACCAATTGCTGCAAGATCACGCGATTCATTTCTAAATTTTATCCATACATTTCTTTAAATTCGCCTTCCATAGCCATGTTTTTAGTTCGAAGGTAGGCTTGAACAGAAAACAACATTTATCAGCTATAAACACCGCGCTTGTAGCTTTGTCTTTGCAGCGTGAATCACGTCAACATAATGTAAAGATACGTAGCATCTGAAATAAACACGAGCATGCGCAGTTGCTTCAATATTATGACTGGGAACGTACGGAATCTAACGTAAAAGTGTGAATCTCCCTATTAATTACTTAAGGTATATTTAATTATTCAACACTGCATAAACTATAACTTGAGACAGCCTAATAACATGTGAATCTAACTAAATACCTAACGTATGACTAATATTTGAACGCTGCTTAAATTATTATTTAGGACAACCTAACAAAATAAATAATAACTATGTTGTTGCCAATAGATATAGCAATACCTATGTTTATGGTGCCACATAAAAGATATATTTGAGTATAGATAATAATTAATAGTTTATGAAGTAATTGTTTAAAACTTCGTAGTTAAAGACATATTTCTATAATTTAATTAGATAAATTTTGTTCTTGAAAACAGAAAATGAAATTTTGATTTAATAATAAGTATTCGCAATATAATACTAAGCATAATCATAATAAGTATAACAAGTGAGACTACATTTACCGAAACTACATGAAACAGATATAAACTGGAAATTTGTAAATAAATTAGTCTAGACATTAATAAAAAGAGTTATATTCTGTGAGTTGTTTTTATCTGTTTTCCGAAATTTACAGTAACTATAAAATACACTTTGATATGCATAGTTTGAAAAGGAAATAATCGCTGCACCTTATAAAATAATTTAAATTTGTAACAAAACAATGTTTTTTTAAAGTTATATGAATGTAATTTAACAATGATTATAATAGATAAAATACATCAAACAAATCAAAATAATAAAAAAAAAATCACACAAAGCTATTCAGTGCATTCAAATACAAAGTATATTTACCATTCCACAACATTTTGTGAAATTACTCAATTCAAAAAAATTCTCATAAAGATAATGATGTAAACATAAAGTTATTTTTAATAATAAGTACAATGAAGTAGTTTCTGGAACTAAAAACTGCACAAAACAAACAGGAAACTTGCTTGTAAACTATTCTGAACAATAAAACGCGAATAACTTTTACTATTCTACAACATTTTATCGTCTAATGGAGCTTTTTCAAAGCTTCAGAAAGCATAAAAAAGTATTATATCTTAAATTGCTTGAAAATACGTCAGGGGGTCTACTATCTTGGGCTGAATCTTCTTTTTTTCCTGGATTGGAACGAAATAAAATTCCTTATGCTTCGGTTGAATTTCAAAATTGTTTTTTAGTGATAAGAAATCTAACGCTAGGAAATTTGCTTTTTATCTTTTCAATTATATAGAATCAACTATACTTTTTAGTATTTCTAGTAATGCATGGTCAGACATCAAGATACGGAATAAAATATTAAATTATTATCTCTTTTTAAGGATATTTTATGATTCATAACTTTTTCTTCATAATATCATTTATATTTCAGTTAATTAATTTTATTAATATATAAAATTTTTATTAATTGCAAAAGCATATCACATTATTGAATCTATAACGAAGTTCTCTTATGAAAATTGACTTTGTGTTGAAAATAAATGCAAACTAAAGAAAATAACTAAATATTTCAAAAAATGAATAATAATAGTAATAATAAAAAAATTAAAAAGAACACAAAGGCAAAATTTCTATCTTTATACAAACAGCTGTTCCACAAATAATGTAAATAAGTCTAGTGCTATTTTTTGCATTAATTAGTTTTTTTTTTTGAAGTTTTTAGGAGAGTAAGAGTTCATTAAAATAAACTTCGAAAATTATTAAAATATTTTTTAGTTTCAAGTTAAGTTTGTTTAAGTAAGCTTAAAGCTTGAAAGCTTAGTTTAAGTTTGTTAGTATGTTCGTTGGTCACAAGGTTGGTATGTCGATCATGATTAGGGATGTATATGTTACCGCGAGTGATCGAAATCAAGAGAATGTTGACTTTCACCGGTGAATGTCAACAATCACATAGTCGCTTTTGTGAATGTTCTAAATATTTGTTATATAAGATTTGATATTAATTCATTCATTAAAATCATTTTCTTTATTCTATATTTTAACATCTGCTGAGCATGAATTAGGAGAAACAGTGTTCTTAGAACCGGTTAAATGTATACCGGGCTGTGGCTCTTGACCTTATAAAACATTGATATAGGGCATATCGGACAGTGGTACTTAACTAGGCCTAGTATATATTTCTGACATTTACCAAAGCGACTGTGTGATTGTCAACGTTCACGGGTCGAAGTCAACAGCCACCAATTTTGATCATTCACAGTAACATATATACCCGGTAATCAGCCTAGCCGAAGAGTTTTTCACTGTCAGGTTATTACTCGAAAGCTACAAAAAGTTTGCTCGGACGGCGAAACCAGATTTAGTAGTCAACTTCGGGTGACTCTCATTTATGTTCGGCTCAATCATATTCCCTCAAATTTATAGCAATCACAAAACTACTCCTAAAAATAATTTTATTTATGGAAGTCAATGTATTCCAAGAATCAATTGATAGTAGAAATGAAATTACTGATGCGGAATTCTAATTCAGGGAAACTTTGGTAAAGTGGACACCTTTTGAAGCTTAATCTCTGAAGAGAAAGATGAATCCGCCTAGGGGAAAAAAAAAGAATTAACATATCAAAAGAAATAAAATTAACTAAAACTAATGAGATTTTTTTAAGTGCTTGATTAAAATTTTTTCATGGTTAGAGCAATAAGTTTAGAGCAAGATTCGTAACCAACAGCAATATCTTAATATAACAAATATCTACTGAATAAAACTATTATTAAAGGAAAAATAATAACAGCGGCATTATAAACAAAAATAGTTCTACAAACTCTGCGGGAATATTGAAGACTGTTTTTTCCAGAAAACGCTCACAGTGTAAAGAAATTCAGAATATTTTCAGGAAAATATTCTAAAATGTAGTCCATTGAAGAGCATTTTATTTTTACCCACTGTTACTTTATAATAGATTAGCTAACATATTTAGCCCCTTCCTTCTCACTCCCGTAAAAATTACGGGGTGAGGTTTCGCCCTCTATTTCTCGCTCCCGTGATATTGACGGGCTCAGTAGTAACGCACCAATAACAATAAAACTAATTAATTTCTTTTGCCCGGAAAACAGTTTATTTCTCATTTTACACACCAAATGGCAATACCAGGATATTTTTAAGGTAATTGTAGATAGTTAGTTTATTTTAAACTAGATGTCAGTACTAATCAATTTTCGGGGATAAAGAAAATAGGCACTTTTATGACCGTTTTCTTGAAAAATTAACCGATCGGTAAGGGGTTAATATGGGTTTAAAGGAGTCTACATCACGTGATCGAGTCATAAAAGCTAGTGCTTTAGCTTGTAAGACAGATTGCCTAGATTCGAAACCCAGATGCTGGAATAAATGGTTTCCATATAAATTCGTATAAATATTTCTTTCTACCATAAGCTTTTACGATAAGCATTGAATCTTCGCTCAAACAATCTTCATACCGGTAGTATTTACCATATAGTTTCGATATTCTTCTCAGTACAGTATTTCCATAAATATTTTACTTATAATGCATATAATATATCATCAGATATGTTTGTGATGATCAATAGCTCGCAGCTAACCCATTGGTATTGATAGTTACTATAAACTAGTAACTAAAAAAAAATTCCACCCTATAACCACATTCTCACATATTATCATACTTTCGTTTTCCTACATTTTGTTTTTATTTTTTGTAAATGTTGTTTTTGAAATCCCTTAAGAATTGGTAAAATTTTTTTTCAAATAAACTAAAGTTGCACAACATCTGAATTTTTTTTTAAAAGCATGTAAATATCGCTAAAAAGAAATCCTAAAAGGAATATTAAAATATGTAAATATATCGTGTGTTATGCAGACGTAGACACAATTTTCCATGTTTCTCTCCTTCAAACTGTCGCATTATTTTATCATTTATCTTTGCAGAACAAAAGATGATAGCGTTAAATTGCTAGGAAATTGAAAATATCGGATGATTCAACTCTTTCTTTATTCTCCGCCATTTTATATAAAAGAACGTAATATGCAATTTCCAAAGCTTTTTGTATGTCTTTTCCATTTTCTAAAAAAAGGAAGAAAGAAAATATGGATTCGTTTTGAATCATTCAAAGGCAATCAAGAAATATTTGTTATGGTCTAAAAATATATTTAAATTTTTTCTGTCCTGACATATATTTCAATTTTAACATGACGAAGAAAATAAATATAGAAATATATGCCGATATTCTTTTTAGTTATGACTATTATTAAGGCAGTTAAGTAGCTTATATCAAGGCTTTTCATGTAGTTACAATATAAAATATAAACTAATGTTCTGTACATTTCAAATAAGAATTGATGATACTAATGAAGTGTCTATGTATTCTAAAGTGGGTAGGAACTGCTTAGCGTAATATCTTAAAGTGTTACATTAAGATGAGTATCACATTAAGTGCCACATTAAGATTAGGCTCATTGATTGTAAAATGTTCTTCTGATTTTGTAATTATTTTTTCTTCTAATGCCCACCTGTGTCAACATTTCATCAATTCACGCATTTACAGGGCAGATTTGTTGGCCTCTCTTTCATGGGCACCATATTAGGTGGGCCAACGTTGCTCTCACAGTAAGGACAGATAGTACTGAGAAGGAAAGAACATCCATGCCTTGCCCGGGATTCGAACCCAGAACCTTTCTGATGCAAGGGCAGTTCCCTGACCCCTACGCAGGCCGGTCGGCGATTTTTTAAAATTCGATTAAGTATTAAACATATGCTGTATTAATACATACAATATTCCTTCTAAATAAAATAAACGTATTATATCTGAGCAGTTTCTACTCTCCACACTGTCCCCCTTTCCGTTACTGTGGTTTCGAAAAGTTTATTTTTACCACCCCATGTAGTACGGGAATATTCTGTCGTAGGGAAAAAGATTTATTGGAACCACGGCAACGTAGAGGGGGAAAGTATACAGAGGGGAGAAATCACACAATCTTAAAATTGCTAGTCTATTTGCAAGAACTATACAATTATGGAAATAAATCCCTAACAAAATGATTTTAGTGATTATATTTAAATTGCCAAGATGCCACAAAAAGCCAGACAAAGAGTTTTTATTGTTTGTATATTACTTGAAATTAATTATTATAATTTTTTTTTCTGGAATAGAATCTTTTTTCAATTTTCTAAACATTTACTGTTTTCACTATTTTAAGACTTTTTTTTAAAAAAAAATCCCGCGCAGTTTCATGTGCAAAAATAAATTTATCAATTCTAGCTTTTAATTACACAATACTTTGTAATACGTTTTGCATTTATAGAGCTAAAAAACAATGTATTAACTGTTTCATAACGTTTTATTAAAAATCGTGAAAGTATCACTATAAGAGAATCTTTTATTATTGTATTATAAAACTAATTAAATCAATTCTGAATGAATATATATTCTAAATCAAAATACTTCGATGCTGAAAACTGAAACTAAATGTATTAAATAAATTAGTAAATGTCACTGGAGCACTTAACATGATAAGGATTAATTGAGTTAAGTTTTGAAGTCACATATCTCAAACACAAATTTGTTCACATTCATATTTATAAGATTTATTACTATAAATAAAAGATTCAACTAGCTTATTTTGAAAACATAAATTGATTCGGAACGCACGACTTTAAATCTTCTAATCCAATCAACTGTTTACTTTACCTTCAGAATAAGATTAAATACCAGTTTCTTTAAAGTGAGGGGCTTATTCCTTTTCCCTGTTGGATCATTTTAAAACAAATACTACTTCGTACTGAGATTTAATTAAATTTATAGATTTCAGACTTAGTTTTAAAACAAATATTTTTTAAAAGCTGAAAAAAAATAAAGGAATTTAATTTTGAGAAAAGGATTATGAACTAAATAAGATGAATTATAAAATTTTTTAATTTAATAGATTATTCTGGGAAATTAAAAAAAAAGACTACTCGAAACCTATTAACACGTTGAATGCCATGCTAATTTTACATGGCTTGCCCGTCTGGCCAAAATGATTTTCACAGTTTTTATTGCATTAATTTCTTCGAGCCATTTCAGTAACGATAATAATATTAATAAATTAAGATCATTAAAAATTTACTCTAATTATTTTGTTTTTTAAAAAATCTCGATAATGCATTCTTTGGATTCGACAATGACTTCATTCAATGCCTTCTGTCTCTAAATACTTCCTTATTTGTTCTAAACTGCTTCGATTTTTTTTTCAAAGGCCAACAAAATTATGTTTCTTAATACTGAAGCATATGAATTAAAGAAAAAAATTCGCGCTAGAAGATGTTGCGTTCAAACCTAATTTACTCTCTCATTACGATGTCTAAATAGTTAAATATTCTTCATTTTACATTATCTTGTTTAGAGAGCCGCAATGGCTCAGGGATAGAGCGTTCACCTTCCAATGAGTTGAACCTGGTTCGAATCCAACGATGGACGGTTGAGACGAATTCGCATCCGGCTTGCACCAACCACAGTGATGACGGGAAATATCCTCAGTGTTAGACGAATCATGGATTAGAGTCCCTTTGTCGCTAGGTTAATAGTTCTTCCTCTCCATGTAACACAAATGAGGGTTAGTTTTATCAAAGAGTCCTCAACGAAGACAAATTTCTACCAATGCTTGATCTAGGAGTTGCCTTGTCTTTTGGATTGAGTTCAAAATTAGAAGGCAACGGAGTTGAACATTAGTAGTCGTAAACCCAAAAATTGAGATCGGCTGTTCAACGACGGTTATAAAATCTTTTTTTAGACTGCTTCAATTTCCCAAAACACGTTTATTCTCTGCTGGTGTCTTGTTTTATCTTTTGGCAATCTCTCTTAACCATCAACTTCCCAGCAGATCACCGAAGTCAAGCATCACTGGCTACGGTCAGTGTGCGGGTGAATGACCACTTGGATCAGCCTGCGTAGGGACCGAGGGTGTGCGGTATGGGTCTTCGTTAGACTGCTCTACCGTAAAGTGCTCGACTTCGCGAGCAGGTCGTCGGGCTACCGAAGCGGGGGTGCCATTCCCTCTGCAGATGATCAAAATTGCGTGGCATGTCTTTGGATCATCTTTAGGGATGTTTCCCAGACCCTCGCCAATAGCCCATTGTGCAGCTCTAGTGCGACGTAAATGAACAACAACTTAACCATCAACTTTTAAATAGAGAAATCTATATGTGCACAACACTCATTTTAACTGTTAACGTCTTAATTTTACGCAATCTTAGCATTTTAATATGATGTCGCAAGAGAAACTTTTGAGGCTAAATACTCTAAATTCTCTAAAACTTTTTTTCACTCCTTAAACGGTCAAAAAACGCTGCTCGCGACAGATTTGTGCAGAATTTGCTGACTTACCAATAAATGTAAGAACTTTTTCAAGAAAGCTCGATATTTAAAAAAAAAATGTTACTGAAAACCATCATTATTTTATTTTCATTACAGAAAAAATCGATCCTTTTTTAAATAAAGAAGGAATTCAAATTTTATGCAATGAATTTTGCGCCATATTTTTTTTTTAAAGATTTTGCATTTAACTGCATTTATCGCATACTCATTCACCAAGAAAAACTTAAAATACTCATTTTAACATAGTTTTAAAGAAATCTTTTAACAAACAAATAATTTAAATATTTTAAAAGCTATTAACCATTTTAAAAAAAATCGCCAAGTCGATGATGTTTTCCCACATTAATGAAAATTATCAAAAGAGTCAACAACTGTTGTTTTTCTTCTTATTGACTTTTTGCGCCTGTTTCATAAATTAGCATAGAGTATGCAAGAAAATTAGCCTAGAGCAAGCTGGCTAAAAATAGACTATGCTTGATCTAACAGTCATAAATACCCGTTGGAAACTAAGTAGTTATAAAAATTGCATATTATTTTGTTTGATAACATAGCCTTCTTAACATAGCCATAATGTAAAAACAACCTGCCGAGGTTTATTTTTAGTTTGAAATTGAATGGAAAAACATTGACAAAGAAACTTTTATTAAAATTAAGGAAATTAAGAATATAATATTAAGTATTCGTATTTCCATCTTCATCATTAAACTGCCAGAAACAAAAGCATAATATTCTTTTTACATATGTTTGATTCACGTCTTATAAACGAATCATCAGCACATAAACCTAATTTACTAATACATTATATTCTGAGTACTTAAATCATCTTCATTTTACATAATCCTTCTTAGACTCTTTCAATTACCCAGAACACATTTTATCTTTGCTAGTGTCTCGTCTTATCTTTTGGAATCTGCTTAGAAGCATTTAAGCAGCTTACATAAACAGGGTAATAATAGATTTTGGCTTCTAAGGTTTCTTGCGCCCTAGTATTTCTCGCAATAATTCCTTGCAAGAAACAAAAGAGAAAACGGTTGCAAAGAGATGTAATTTGTAAACTACAATTTGTATAAATTGGCCGTTTTAATTGAACAGCCTTTAAAATAATTATCTACGTGCAAAAGGTTGCCGCTTTTATTTAGATGGATATTGGTTTTGTCAAGTTGGTAGAATTTGGAATGAATAGTTTAGAGGACAGACAATTATTTATGTAATTTAAAATATGATATCTTATGTAATAAATGAAGCTTGTTTTCATAGGTTAAATAATTTTAATTATTTATTATCATTAAAATAATCTTTTGAACAATTGAAAAAGTATGCTTTTTTAAATAAAAATATCATAGGAATAATTGTGGGTACAATAATAAAAACTACTTTTATTTTGCAACGGATATGGCGATTATTGTTACTAATATATTTATAGATATGATTGTGGTTTTGAAATAAAAAAAGTATTTCTAATTTGTAACAAATATAGCAAGCATTGTTGTTCTGGCCATTCATTTAGCTGATGGTTGTTTCCTAAACAATTTCAACTTTATTACAAATCTGACAATCATTGTTACCTTAATACAATTACAGCAAAGATTTGATGTTTAAAAAAAATATAGAAAGTATTTTAACATTGTAACAAGTATGTCAAACATTATTGCGTTGAACAATGGTTGTTGTTTGGCAGAAATTATTGTTGTTGCTTTGAAACAATTCGAGAAAGTATTTTTATTTTGCTACAAATATAAGCAGCCTTTTGTCTTTGACACAATTATAGCAATGATTGATTGATGTTTTGAAACAAATGTAGTAGTTTTATATTGTAGCAATGGCGTCAACAATTGCCACATTGAATAATGGCAAATAATTGTTGTTTTGAAGTTTAAGAAAGTAATTTTCAAGAATCAAATTTAAGAAAGTAATTTTAGCTTTGAAGCAAATATGACAATCATTGTTGCCATGATACAATTATAGTGATGCTGGATGTTTTTGAAACAACTATAAAAAGTATGTTTACTTTAACAATTATAGCAGCTCCTTTTTACTTTAAAGCAAGTGTAATTTTCGATGACATATAAATATGGTTATTAAAGAAAATATCACTGAGTGATGATTCTTATGTTTGTCCAAAATATAAGGAAATATTTTGAGAAGATGAAATAGTAAATATCGACTTCATTTACTTGCGAATAACGTATCATTTAACTTAAAACAAGTTAATCAAATTGGGAGTGTATGATTAAAATTGATTGGCTCGGAAGACTATTTAAATTGGAAAGTTAGAATGTCGTGTTTGTTAGTGTGAATAATCTAAAATGTCTTCATTTAAGGTAAGGTCAACAGATGCTTATTCCCATTAGTAGCTATTAAGTGCCTCTGGGTATTTTTCCTCTAAAATAAGTCACTTCAATGACGTTAAAGTAATTAATTCAGTTAAGGAGCTGGAGTGGTCAAATCTGAGACTCTCGGGATTTAAGATTTCATTAAACTCGAGAATTTAGAGAAAAGTATACAACTTTACTAAGATTTAGAATGTTAAATGTTTATGCACTTTGTTTAGATATGAACGCCAATATGGAATTTCCGATATGGAATTAAGTTTTACATTAATAATTACTCTAATTTCCCTTTGTAATGTATGAGGAAAAATACATTATAATTGCATCAATAACATCATTTCATTAAGTAACATAATTGGAAATATTGAAACAAATTTACTTTAGGTTCAAAACCTTTTAATAGAGAAAGGTATACAATTCAATTTAGTTTATTCAATATATCTAACACGATATAAATATTAATTGTATAATATTAATAAATAATAACTTATAATTAATTGTATAATATAAATAAATAAATAATAAAAAACAACTGTATTTGGATGTACGCATTAATACCTAGAGCGTCTTGCGCATTTTTTAAAGAAATGCCCAGTAGGCCCCACGCACTCGCTGGTTAGAGGAGCTAGTATTATGGTATAGCAATGCGAAGAGAACAACTCAGAACTTATTTAAATTAATTAATGTAATTAGAATTTAAGAAAATTTTAAATACATTTATGGAACCGCGATTACTTAGGGGATAGAGCATTCGCCTTCCAATAAGGCGAACCGGGTTAGAATCCCAGTCGATACGAATTCCGCATCCGGCTTGCACCGACCACAATGCTGACGTGAAATATCCTCAGTAGTAGACGGATCATGGGTTAGAGTCCCCTTGCCGTCAGGCTCTCGTGATCTTCCTCACCATGTTTCGCAAATGCGGGTTAGCTCCATCAAAAAGTCCTCCACGAAGGTAAAAATTCTCCTAATACTCGATCCAGAGCTTCCCTTGTCTTCTGAATTTGGTTCAAAATTACAAGCCAACGGATTTGGACTGGTGTTTTATGGTCGAAAACCCATAAAATTGGGTCAGCTGTTCCACGACAGTTATATATATATATATAGTAATTACCTTAATCAATATTATTTTTGTTTATATTATATTACATATATAACACGGACAGTTACCGGTAACTGACTCATTCTAAATGAAAAGTTCTGTGTTAGTCACCTATGACTAACATGGAACTCAACATTTGTATGCCTGGCCACAAAAAAAGTTTTCTAGGTATGAAAAAAAACCCACCTATATGAGGAAATGGGTAGAAGATATGTGCTTGTTTATTCTAGACCTTTTATATTGCTGTCTTACTGGTATATTTATATGTACCTACCACTACATCTTTTTAAAGTTATGTGATCCAAATTAAAATCCAAATATAAGTATTTATAAGATTGATATAAAGTTGTTAACTAAAATATCTTGTTTTTTGCAAATTAAATCTTAATAATGAAACATTTGTACTACCATATTTTTTTCTGATGAAATATAATTTCCATTTTTTCAACCCCCCCTTTTTTTTTTACCAAATCAGTAATCTTAGTTTTCGTCGAAATGTTAGTGGCGCTTAATCGGTATTTTATAGTATTTCTGATAAAATATTTATATGTCAGACTGAGCATGTAAGGATGAAGAAATCACGCTTGATAGTGTATCTATTTTCTGCATTGAAACTTTCTAAGCTGGATTAACCGCTTCCCTTAATTATCCCGAGTTAACTCGGGTACGTATATATTGCAAATATTTATCATCCCGAGAAAACTCGGGCGTAGCACAATTTGTCAGTGTGCTTTGTTTTATCACGTTTTTACTCGGTCGGAAGCATAAAAAACATTATCTGGAAGTTTGCCAAGTTTTATTTTGAGAGTTTTGCTGCCGAACTGCACACATGTTTCGTGCGATTCTATATACGATGGTTGCTGAATTTACATAGCAATAAGAGTAAAAAAAAGGATGGCGTATTCCTTCACTAACGTTTGAAATGTAACAGTTTGTGCCATCCCTTGTTTTAAGAACTATCATACTTACATAATTTTTTTCTTACCTTAACTTAATTTAACTTAAGATTTTCTATTCTCAAGCACTAATGACACGCATTGAATTAATAATTTAACAAATACGACTAATATTTTACAAGAAATTTATACCTTCTCATGTACCATAAATTTTGAAATACTCAGTTTTGTACTGCGTCATTGTATTCATACCCAAACTAAATATGTGGGCTTGACGATAGTCTATAACAAAAGAAAATCTCACCATCTACCTCAGAGACAATTATTATCATTTTAATGAGGGAGATTTCGAAGTTGCTTTTCGCGTTAAAACCAAGAAGTGTGGGTCCACTGGGTGGTCACCTTGGAGCAGGGGCTATTCAGAAAAATAATTGAAGAGAAAGTGGCTTAAGCATTGGATGGCGTACCCATAAAATTAAAGCGTATTTGTGAGTGAAACCGTTACACATGGAACACATTTCTAGGGTTTGTCAATTTTTTGGAAACTTACTCGAGCTGCGATGTATTTTGCTACCGGGTATTTTGCAAGATATTGCAAGGTGAAAAAACGGTGTTTCGATTATCATGAGACAAGCGTAAAGTTTGAATTGACATTGAGAACCGATCATAGTGCACTCAGTAAAACCTGTACCTCGTACCAGCGATCAATCGCTAGAATCCGAAGATTTAACTGAACTGTTCCCCTTTTGAAATTTTCTAAGCCTTCTGGCAATCTTCAATCTGCAGTATCATAATTTTTTTTGCTCCACCTCTTTGTATGTAAATACGTTTCTTACCTTTGTATTTGTTCATACAATTTAATGGTTCATCAGCCTTCTGGGAAGATCACATTTGGTGGACCACGGGGTGGAGTCTCTTCGCTGTTTGCTCATATCGTCTGGCCTTGCATGCAAATTGGCTTTGTTGGTTCTGAATTTGGAAATTTTTTGCTTCGGCAAATCTCCTTTGCTTTTGGATGAGATTGCGATGCTCCTCGTCATGAGTGACACGAGGCCTTGCGTCGAGAAACCCTTGTGAATGATGATCTGTATTGCTTTGTCTTCTGGGGCTGTAGTAGTTTTGCTTTCGTGGCGCGAGTTTTCATTCAATTTTGACGTATGGGTCATGGGTCACGGTATCCATATCTTTATACAAAATCTAAACACAACGAAGGCACCTTTTATTTAATTTCAAACGAGTAGGAAAAAAATTATCTATCGAAATATATATATCGAAATAAAATGTTTTGCTCCAAACTATTTAATGAGAAAGAACAGTTTTGCGGATTTAAAGAAATGTTATAATTTTTACGCCTAAATATGTTTTAACATGCTGTGCCAACAAATTGCTTTGTTGATGGGAAATCGTGAAAATACAAGAAGAAAAATAACTTATTTAGCAAAAAAGACAAATCTTCATCCCATTGTTTTTCTTGCAGTATTTTTGATATTCCGCAGTTCAAGATTCTATTTATAATTCAAGTACATTTATATGTTAATAATCTGAATTTTATTTTAGTATGTTCTATTTTTTAAACAGTTATACAGTTCCACCTAAAATACGAAAGTTAAAGAATATTAATTATTAATATTTATAAGTATAACTTTCGATAGACTCGTTGGGTGAATTTCGTTTTAAGAGACAATATTTTAAAGCTGTTTAAAGTGAGTGTTTCAGTTGATTTTATTTCTTTCATTCCGTCATTTGCCTACATTTACTTGTTACACTAAAAGCGTACAAAAATATTAAAAGTTTGTTACTATTGATAATATTATAATAATCTATTAACATATTAAAATTATTCATTTTTTCTTTAATTGCTGCATACTATTAATAAGTTACAGATTGTACCGAAATCAGAGATTTATTTGGGTTGAAGTGTAATTAAGCAGTTCTTAAATCCTCAAAGTTTTATTAACACAAACTTCCTGACAATTTACAGCTCTCAGGATTTATAATTACAGGTCAATCCGCTGAAAGAATCACAAGTACCTGAGGGTTCAAATCCTCAGACAGGTCAGTGAACTAATTAACTCGAGGCTTGCAGGTCTAAACACTATTTCTGTCATCAGCTCCTATTTATATTGGCAATGCTGCAATTTCTTGCGATTTTTTTTTGCCAAATAAATCACCAAGTGTCATCCGTGTCTGAAAAAAATGTCGCCAAACCGAGCCTTTATTTTCGTTCTATATTACATTAGAAGTAGGGTAAACCAACCAGTGAAGGAACACTACCCAGTGAAGGAACATTTCATATATATTGATTAAAAATAAGACTTTGAAAGTTTTTCTTTAGATTGATTGGTAACAATAGCTTACTGCCAAACAATAGGAAGTCATCTAGCAATGTTTTGGATTACCTGGTCAAATAGACTTCTCTGGAAAAATTTTTGAATTTGTTATTATCTCTGCAACACCTTGTTTCTTTGAAAAAATTATAAGGTGAGTGTTTGTATTTATATGTTTGAAGTGGAATTAATTGCATGTAATAGTTTTATTTTTCTCACTGTGAAAAAGAGAATTCAAAATATAGTTATTGAAGTTACGTTTTATTTTTTTTAAGCATCATAGCATAATAAAGTACTGAGATAAGGGGGTGTTTATTCACTGGATCACCAAACGATGAAAAACCAGTGAAGGAACAAGTGTTCCTTTACTGGTTTTTTTTCTAAGTTAATGAAAATAAAAGATAAACTTTAATTTTCTTGTACCTTTAGTGATGTTCCGCATCAAAAGTATGTTAAAAATACGAAAAACAACTTCTAACCAGTGAGGGAACAGGCATGTTCCTTTACTGGGCATAGATTTCCCAGTGAATGAACAGTATGTGTTAATATGTTGACACTTTAATTTTCAATTCATGATTACAAAAAAAAGTTAACATTTTCCAAGTATTTATATGTTATAATTTCAAGAATAGGCTTGTTTTTAAATATTTGTATGGCTTATAAATTCATAAAGAGCATTAAAAAATAACCAAAATTAAGTGTTCCTTTACTGGGTGTTCATTCACTGGTAAGAGCTGTTCCTTCACTTGGTCTTCTTACTACTTGTTATTTGAACCTCCAAAACTTTAAAACAATATTATGTAAGTTCTCTACAATTTTTTTACATAATTTGCAATTAGTAACAAATATGTTGACACTTTCATTTAACTAAAATTGCGAATTTTGAAATTAATAAGATTTTTTAAAAGGCAAGCGAAGCTTAAGTGTTCCTTCACTGGTTAGTTAACCCTACATGATTTTTTCTGCGTTTTTTTCTTTAACAGTGATTATATAGAGTTCATCTGAAATATTTAGCCTCGTGAATAAAGAAGATTCACAGAATTATGCAAATATTTACAAATTCGTAACAGTGTTGTTTCTAGCATGATCTCAAAAAGAAAAGAAAAATGAAGATTAAAAAAGAAGTTCTGGAACTGTTTCTTTAGATCTGCTTATTTTGCATATTTTTATTTCTGTCAATAACTGCGCACCGTGATAATTCTTTCTTTCAACAAGAGTAAAAATTTAGAGTGAGAAAAAATGTCATGTATTGAGATGCGAAATATAGATGGCAGTAAATGACATTTCTTTGGCAAAAGGAGAGGGAAAAAAACTGAGATTTCACTTATATATCCATTACAGTTTCTAAAATAGATTTATCACAAGAAAGTCAGCAGTCAGATTTATGAAATGAAAAGTTGAGAATCAATTCCCTTCAACTTTATAGTTTCCTTTTATAGTTATTGAAAGAATTGAAACCTTTTGATTTTTATTTATATACCGAAATTGACGCCAAATACTAAAGCGTAAACAATTAAAAGCTTTGAAAAGATAGATTTTTAACTTGCTTAATCCTTATTTTTTTAGAGTGCGGAAGTATTTTAATGAAGTCTTAAATCATTAAATTTCCATCACGATAATTAAAATAAAGTTACAAAATGCGGATTTTATTCTTTTTATAACCGTTTTGAACAGCCGACCTTGTAATGTTTGAACAGCCTTGTAATTTTGAACCCAATCCAGAAGACAAGGGAACTCCTGGATCAAGCATTGGAAAAAATTTGCGAGGACTTTTTGATGGAACTAACCCGCACTTGCGTTGCATCGAGAGGAAGACCATGAAAACATCCCACAGTTAGCCTGACGGTAAGGGGACTGTAACCCCATGATCCATCTACCATTAAGGATATTTCACGTCAGCACTGTGGTCGGTGCAAGCCGGAAGCGGAATTCACATCGACCAGCCATAGCTGGGATTCGAACCCGGCTCACCTCATTGGAATGCGTGTGCTCTATCCTTTGAGCCATCGCGGCTCATGTTCATGTTAATCCAAAAACAAATCTTAAAATGATACTAAATTTTAAGAATACATTGTATCACCGCTAGGCAGAGATAAAAAGTACAAATTGTTGCTGTAATTATAGCACGAAAAAAAGCAAAATATTATATACGAAAATATCTGTTCTTTGTTTGGGGTGAAAAAATCATTCAATAAATCAGTACTGAACAGCACTAAAAAATCATGAATAAAACTGTAAGAGAAGTACTAACACAATTAATTTCATTTTTGTCTCTTGCCAGTGGCTTTGCGTTATTAGATTAAGCAAAACGCGTTTTTAGTAGTTCATCCTATCTTAGATTAATTATGTTTAGTATTTGGTATGATGCTAAAGCTTATGGCCAACTATTCATAGGAAACTTTTCTACAATCAATTTTCTCTGGGACTTTATCTATTCAGCATCTATATTAAAACTACCCAATCTTGATACAGTTTAAATTGATATCAAAGATACAAATTGCACCTATATTTTATAACCGTCGTTGAACAGCAGACCCAATTTTGGGTTTAGGACTACTAATGTTCAACTCCGTAGCCTTGTAATACTGAGCCCAATCCGGTAGACAAGGGAACTCCTGGATCAAGTATTTGAGAAATTTGCATTCGTGGATGACTTTGATGGAACTAACCCGCATTTGCGTTACACGAAGAGGAAAACCACGAGAACATCCCACGGTTAGCCTGATGGTAAGGGGACTGTAACCCATGATTCGTCTGCCACTGAGGATATTTCACGTTATCAGTGTGGTCAGTGCAAGACGGATGTGGATCTCGTATCGACGAGAGATCACTGGATTGCCTCTACTGTGATTTGTCTGATTTCGATATTTTTAATGTGTTTTGTTGTTGTTTCTAATGCCACCTGCCATTACCAGCTATCTTTCTTGGTGAAATCAAGTGAATTGAAGGCACATATGGTGCGTTTCTTGTTTTTCAGTGACACCACCTATGGCTAAGAGTACGACTTCAGCCACACACATGTCGTAGCCATTTATAAGGTGAACCCATTCATACATCTGTTCATTCAGACAAAGATTTTGATCTGAACCAGAGAACAATCGATCTCGCATTCAGTACTCTGAGAGATATAATTTGTTTTGGGAACATTAAGGACTTTCTGAAAAGACAGATTTAACTTGCAACAATGACCATTTACTACACGGCGAGTCTTCGTCTCGCAGGGATCGAACTCGCACGCACTTGAACATTGGCCCAACGCCCTACCGACCAGGCTATCCTAACCCATGCATTTATCTTGCTTTAAGGTTAATTTGTGATCCCAACGTGCATAATTTACTGCTTCTTCTTTCAAAAATGATTTTAAAAACTACATATATTTTGCTGTCTTTGGGGAACACCCTGTATAATTAATATTTATTACTGATATTTTTCAATAAATATTCAGTGACTAATAAGTATAATAAGTAAGATTTTTGTAAGAAAAAACTGCAGGCTGTACAACTATGCAGCTGCTCAGTTAAAAGCAAACTAATAAAGTATTTTTAGAAAACTAAAAATGATTTTGGTATCAATATTCGCAGCTTATGTAACGTAATACCAAAATCGATAATAACGACGTATTTTTCAGATTAACTTTTAACGAGATTGTCGGGAAAAAAAGTTATATGCAAACAAAGCTGATAAAAATATGACAATTTAAGTTTGAGACGCAATCGCGAAGTTTGTAATCAGAATAGTTATTTTCAAAGCTGTTTTTAATGACACATAAAGAAATGTACGATATTTTAAGCTACCAGCAATTTTCTTAAATTCTTGGGATGAAGTTTAAATGTCAGTGGACTTATAAATCTCCGTGCCTCAATAAAGTTTATAATAGGATTTTGATGGTACTTTTAACTTTTCAATAGTAATTTTTGTTGTTTTATTTCAATTTTATCAAAAAAGTTTTTACCTACAGAAATGAGTTAAGAATTGTTTATTTTTAAAATTATAAACTCTTTACATTCTGGTGCAAATAATTTTTGATTTTGAGAAGAAAATATTTAATCTAACTAAGCAGTTTTATATGAACTCAATTTCACCGGTGTAAGAAAATAAGAGAATTTGTAGGGTTGGTCGATTATCTCTACAACTACTGGGCCGATTTTAATGAAATTTGATAAGTACATACATTGATACAATACAAAACAAATAGCCATTCAACAATTGTAATACGCACGCATGATCGTGCATAACACTTGTTGGTGTCGGAAGATATGAAACAGCAGTTGCAGAATGAACAAACAAGAAATGGCTAATTGGGGGTATGGTAAACTCTTAGAGATATACAAGCCTTGCGGAATGATTTCATACTTAGAATGATATACAGTTTATCATTTCCTGTGGCAATTGGCCTGAATTGTTCCATGGCAATTTCAAACCTTCCGACTTCATAATTCTCTTACGTGGCTCCCAAATTTTGGCTGTATTTCTTTTCCGCCGGTGGCAACGTTTGCTTTGTTTTGTTTAAGTTATTATTTCTCTTACACGGTGAATCGACCCATGATTGCCGCTAAAAATGTCACATGCCAAATCTAGCTGAGTTGGCTCAACATATAGCGCTTTTAAAAACGGAAACTGAAATAACCAGAGAGCATCAGCTGCGGCAATCTCATACTATTAAGCTAGGCAGAAGTGAGTAGTCTTTGTCGATAGATCTCTATTTTAGTATTTTGTCGAAAGCGCTTTTTTTCACGAATTTATATATTACGAATTTATTTGACGATTTTTGATTTATATCACGAATTTATTTGTTTTATTATTGTTATTAGTTATTCATTGAAAAATGAGTCTCAGTCGTGCTGTTACGCTTTAAGATTTTATACTATAGCACATTTCTAATAGGTTTAACGAATTACATGTCATTTATTTGAATTCAAATTTATTTTAATGACTTAGTATTTACTAAAAAGATGTAATTTTTCTTAAAAAAAAATGAATGATTGTTTTGAATTCTTAGAATTTTGTGCATTTGCAATGTATCTAAGTTAGTAGCGAGCGAAGAGAGCTTTGTTTGCTAAGCAAACCATATAAGATTGCGTAGCAATTTTCAGGGGTTGGAGAGCGTTAGGGAGCAGGGGGCGCAGCCCACTAGCTTATTGAATTAGTTTAAATTCTGAATAAGCCATCACTATTTTAAAAGCCACATAAAATATTCAACAAAAAGTTAAATCATTAATTGTATTTATCAGAATATAATTACTTTTAAAGATAACATAGAGGGACTTTTAATAACATCAGAGTTCGATATTTTTCTTTTTAAACTATGTTTAAAATGACATCAATTTAGTTTAAAAAAAAGGTGCTTATTGAAAAATACCCTTAGCACATTAAAGTACTAATTATTTTAACGTTAATATATGCAATATACGACAATTGTATACGCTGTAGTGACCCAGTAAATATTTATGTTTAGATTAAACTATTAGAAATTCTTGAAGAACATATGTTGTCTGAGATAACATGTAACATTATGTTAATTATTGACAAATCTTCTGCAGATATTATTCTGTTAACATGGTTGATCTTGTGCCATTAAAATGTATATTCAGCGTATATCCAACAACTTCAACTTCCTGAATCATTATTAACGGTCATACTGAAGAGAGAGCGGGCCGAGTTATTCCCCCTCTGGCAATGTAAATTTTCATCAAACGCAGACTAATTTCAAGTAAGCACAGGATATGACACGTCTGATATCAACTGAATTCTGGGAAATTAACTACTCAATCAATTTCTAATAACACATCAGTTTTCTGAGTTCATTTAAAATACTTGCGCATCATTTGGAACGTAGAAATTTAAGATTGGAGGCTTTGTATATAAAATAGAATTATAGTTTGGTGCTGTATGAACTCAAGAATAACTATATGTATTTTTTTTAACAATAACCAGTTTAGAAAAAAATCTACACCTATGCTGCCTTTTTATTGTTTGAAAAAAATCCAAATTTGTAATAAGTTATAAATACATTGATCAATTTCTAGTTGCATTTTCTAATCAGTTTTCTGAGTTCATTTAAAATACTTGCACATCATTTGGAACGTAGAAATTTAAGATTGGAGGCTTTATATATAGAATAGAATTATAGTTTGGTGTTGCATGAACTCAAGAATAACTATATGTATTTTTGAAATCTACACCTGTGCTGCCTTTTTATTGTTTGAAAAAAAATCCAAATTTGTAATAAGTTATAAATACATTGATCAATTTTTAGTTGCATTTTGGCGGTGGTGATCGATAATGGAAAATATCTTCATTATTGCTCTATTTGGCCGTTAATAAATTAATGAAGCGAAATGGCAATCTCCAGGAAATTAATATGAATCGTAGTAAAAATCCAATTTTATTAAACAATAATTCGTGAGATTATAAACAATGGCCATTATGCAAAATAACAAATTATCAAAATAAATCCTTTAAAATCAAGAAAATATAACTTCGATATTGAGATGTTTTTATTAGCATTCTGTTAGAATTACGTTTTTTTAAAACGGTTAGGATGACTGGGACTGCACACCTAGTCGCCACAAATTTTGAATTAAATGTGAATACAATCGTTCCTAACGGATACGGTATATTGGAGTTTGTTGAGAGTAAATTAAACTGAAAGTATCACGTAGAACAAACTGAAAACTTACTTTATTTAAATCAAAATATCTATCAAGCAAGAAGAAGTTGCCAGAACAGGAAACTCAAAAACTACCTAAATAATCTCTAACACAACACAGGAGAAGCATGGGTCGGAAATCCAAAGTTGGCGATTAATTAAAATATAACGTAGCCCAAACAAAGCTAACCCTGCATATCAATATTGGGTTTAAGAAATACCTTGGCGATTACGAGTCGCCAACAAACTTATGAGAATTATTACAACCATGCAACTGAAACATTTTGCAGTTAGAAATTTAGAATAAAAAGTTATAAATAGATTTTTGTTTTCGATCAGGCGCGACAGTGAATTAATGAGTCTGCATTAGTATTGAAATAAAAAATATCCGTTACATTGATCTATAAGCGAAGAATAAAATATTTTATATTCGTTTTAAAAGATTAAGTCTTTGATTTATTTTAAATATAATTCGATTAATAAAAATAAGCTTAAGTAGTTAAATGTATTTTAAAGGATGGGAAATAAATATGTAATGCCAATTGTGGCATCAAATGCATATTCACCTATTACGGATTCTTCTGCATATTCACCTATTACGGATTCTTCTGCATATTCACATCTCACGGATAGATAAATATGAGTAGAGTATAAAACAAAATAGCTTAAATAAAGCATAAAGGTACAATGCGTCAAAAAAGTGACCACCCTTAGTAACTTTTAATCTAATGATCGGATCTTAACATTTTAGGACTCTATCTTAAGAGTTCTAAAGGGTGACCACAAATATGCTAATTAATTTAGTACAGACAGTATTTAAAGTTACGAAATCAGACACAAAAACGTACTTTCTCTGTATAAACATACCCTTTTTTTCTAAACGGATTCTGGTACCCAAAATATAGGAGTTGGGCTCAATCTGGGGAATATGATCCCCATAGTTTGGTCAGGAGAGCGATTCAAAGTATGAACCTCTTAATGCTAAATTTACTTTTTGCTTAAATCGTCATATCTCAATATTTTTAAGCGAATTGAAAAGTTTTTACTCTCAATTATAAAATTCGTTTTTCCGAATACAATTACAGGCAAACGAAAAATGTTAAAAAATATTTATTATTTTTTATTTATTAATGGTCAAAAACATTTTGAATTGTAAGGTATACAACTTTTTTATATCATTTTAAAGTATGTAATTTTGCATTTCAAAATACAAAATTGAGAGAAGTCAGTCAAATAGTTTGTGACAAATCGAATTTTAATGACTTCTTTAAAATTTGACATATTCCCCCTCAGTGTTCACAACAGAGTAAGAAGCATTAAAACATAATATTTTGGGGAAAATATTTTCCATATGGCGCAGTACTTAATCTAAAATTACAATAATATTGCCCCATTAGTGCCACTCCAAAAAATTTTTAATTATAGACAGATTAGTCACAGCGTGTGTCAACTCATCAGTTTTAAAAGTTTTGCTAAAAAGGTTTTAAATCGCCTTTATTTTCATTAATTAGTTTTTCGATCTTAATTAGAAAAGACAAAAGACTAAATTAATTCATTTTGCGTCATAGTTCTTAATTTTCTGGTTCATTATCTCCCTATTTTCACTCATATCAATTTTTGTATCTTGTCGAATAAAAGAAAGTTTGATTTTTTTCCCTTGTTCAAACGCCCATTGTTGTAAGCTAATAAGTTAAATTCTAATTTTCGGAAGCTTCGCTTAAAGTGTATTTTTTTTTTAAAAATTTACTATTAAATTTACATATTTGAATTAGTGATAAGAAAAATAGATAATGGTTCTCTTATGTTGTAAAGGAATATATAGATTTTTAAAAAAATATTTAATTAAACTCTAAAAGGCAATTAAATAAAATAATTTCCTAAACAACTTTCCTATGGTTTTGAGCAAAAAAATAGAAATAAAATGCCGTGTTGAGCTTTAAAAAAAATCAATTTGATAATGTCTCATTTAGTTTTCAGTTTTTTTTCCCTTTTATATCAAATTTATCTTAGTGTAGCAAGAATTTCGTATAAAATTATTAAAAGAATTTGAGGAAAAGTCGGCGGATTATTTGATATCATTACTATTATTCAAAAATTGTAAATTTATGAAATAGTTCGAAATTCTAAATTATTTTAATTCATAATTTTTTGTCATGGGAAACATTAAGTATTCTTTAAAAAAAAACTGCACTTTTTTTCCTAATGCTTTCTCATCTTTGTAAATTTAGTTATGATAGTAAACCTCGATTTCAATGTCAAAAATTTCGCAGCAAATTCAACTTAGTGTAGCAAGAATTTCGTGTAAAATTATTAAAAAAAGTTGAGAATTTTGAAATACGTAGCTCGTTTTCATTGAGTTTGTGATTCCTGTATGATTCTTATTTATTATGTTTCTGATTATGCAGTTTTTTTGAATAATAAGTTTGAACCAGCCTATATAAAATTTATGGAACAATATATTTTATGATATTTTGTATGGTTATGTAATTTAGATGCTTAATGTGTACAAGCATTCTTCTTTAAACTACTTGCATTCTTTATTATAAATTCTTATAATTCTTGCTTGTTATGCTCCTTATCCTGCTTGTCAAATATAACAACTACTTGCATTCTTTATTGATTTTTTTACAATTCTTGTTCATTATTATGTTTTTGATCCTACATGGCAAACACAACAATTATGAATAAACTCTGTGTCTAAACAATGCATACGATAGATTGATTTAATTATGCAATTTATAAATGGTATTATTGAATGCTACAGTTGCTGCCTTGTACAATTCTTCCTCATTATTACACTTCTAACATTCAAGCAGGTTTTGATCAATACTTCTGAATCACCCTATATATGAATTCTGATCCCCGATGATTCAGGGGATAGAGCGTTCTCCTTCCAATTAGGTGAGCCGGATTCGAATCCCATTGATGGCAGGTCGATACGAAATTTGCGTCCGGCTTGCACCAACCACACTGCTGACGTAAAATATCCTCATTGGTAGACGGATCATGGGTTTGAGTTCCCTTACCATCAGGCTAACCAGGGGAGGTTCTTGCGGTCTTCCTCTCTGTGTAACGCAAATGCAGACTAGTTCCACCATAGAAGTCCTTCACGAAGGCAAATTTCTCCCAATACTTGATACAGGAGTTCCCTTGTTTTCTGAATTGGTTCAAAATTACAAGGCTAAGTAGTTGAGCATTGGTAGTCATAACCCCAAAAATTGGGTCGGCTGCTCAACGACGGTTATAAAATATAGATACATTTTGATGATAGCTTCGTATTGTTTCGTATTTTATGATGGTATTTTATTATAAACTAGTGGGCTGCGCCCCCTGATCGCTAACTCTCGCCAACCCCCGAAAATTGCTACGCAATCATATGGTACTAACTTAGCTCGCTACTTAGGTACATTGCAAATACACAAAATTCTAAGAATTCAAAACAATCATTCAAATCCATATAACAACTTCTTTTAAAAAAATTACATCTTTTTAGTAAGTACTAAGTCATTAAAATAAATTTGAATTCAAATAAATGACACGTAATTCGTTAAGCCTATTAGAAATGTTCTATAGTATAAAATCTTAAAGCGTAACAACACGACTGAGACTCATTTTTCAATGAATAACTAATAACAATAATAAAACAAATAAATTCGTGATATAAATCAAAAATCGTCAAATAAATTCGTAATATATAAATTCGTGAAAAATTGCGCTTTCTACAAAATACTAAAATAGAGATCTATCGACAAAGATTACTCACTTCTGCCTAGCTTAAGGTTATTTCAGTTTCCGTTTTTAAAAGCACTATACGTTGAGCCTCCTCAGCTAGATTTGTCATGTGACATTTTTAGCGGCAATCATTGGTCGATTTTCTAGCGTTGCCCTTCGAGGAGTTCTAATGAGTCTTTTTTTTTTGTCTCCGTGTAAGAGAAATATATTTATAGATTGGCATAATATGGTCTAATTTTTACAATAATTAAAAAAAAACTAAAGTTAATCTCTTCCATGATGAATATAAAGAATATCAATTGTCATATACTATTATGTTTCTTTAGAACTAAGTATTGCAAAGTATTGAAAGGATTCAATGGGGCTGAATATAATGGGTGAAAATGATATCTGAGAATGTGAAAGATTTGAAGGGAGAGTCTGATTATTACACAGAAAGAAACCCTTTTTATACCCTTGGCATGGAACGTAGAGTAGTCTTTTCAATCATTGTAAAAGCTATTTTTGTTTCGCGAAAAAAAAAAAGCTTTGGTTACAAAGGCTTTATGTTACCAAATAATTAAGAAAAAAGAGTAGCAAAGAATTTTGATGAAAAAATGTTTTAACCAATGTAAAACTCTGCACCATATCCCATGATGTTTTATGGATGTCAATTTCTGATATAAAGATAACAATAGATACGTTTTTTCTAAACATGAAAGAAAATGGGAAAATATTCTACGATTATGAATATCTATTTTTTGTACTTTTGACTCTTTCAAAAAGAAGTCTTGTTAGTACAATGCACTCATGGTGCCTGCCTGCTTACATCTCAGTTAAAACTTCAAAAATTAG
Organism: Parasteatoda tepidariorum; assembly: GCF_043381705.1. Lineage (NCBI taxonomy): Eukaryota > Metazoa > Arthropoda > Arachnida > Araneae > Theridiidae > Parasteatoda > Parasteatoda tepidariorum. The sequence goes on from NC_092207.1 coordinate 20,603,005, forward strand.
TTTCATTTGGAGTCGCATGTTTTTTGTCTTCTCAGAAAAAAGCAAGACCAAATTGTGTGGCACGAAGGAGTGACGTCCTCAATTTAGTTCTTTGAATGTTATTCAAAACAATATGTATATTTTGTTTTAGTTACATTTTTGAAATATAGTATCTATAAATTCTCATAATGAAAATTAAATAGTTACTTATAGAAATAAAATTGAGTTAGATATTGAACTTTTAATTTTCCGAGCGAATTTATTGATCTGGATAAATCTTTTAACATCAATTTTGGTGCTCACTGTTAATTAATATAGTTAATCTTTTTTTGCATTCTAAGAAAACAGGTTTCTGTTAGTTTAAAGTGTGTAAAATCACGAAAAAAGGTAGCAAGCATTATTAATAAAGCAAATTTTAAAAGAAATTTTTTTAAAAAAGTGTTATTTGCCTTTCAGTTTTGTGAATGCTTTTGTAGTTTTTAAATAAAACCTTATTTATTTATTTATTTTTATCTTTCTCCTCTTGAATTGTGGGTGGAAAATTAAAAATAAAGAGCAAAAGTCATTTTTTAAGAAAAAAATCATAATTTGTTTTAAAATATAATTAAGAACAATCAAACATCTCAGTTCAATATTGACGTTAATAATGACTGCAAAATAATATTAAAATACATTTACATGATTTTGGAAAATTATTCACGCGGACTCTTAAATAAGTTTTAGGGATATATATATCAAAAGGATTTCCGCGGCATCACGTGGTATATTTAGAGGCGCATTAAATCCCTATTTATGGACAGCTTTTATGGGAGAATGAAGCATTTAAATCTGGCTAATTATGAACTTCCTTTCCTTCAAAAATTAATACTCTCATTAAAGTCTGTTTTCACAGAATTAAATTATTTCTCCGAGCATATACTCGTGACAGAGTTAAGACCTGCATGAAATTCGATGAAATATGAGAATATATTAAGTTCTGCTGTTAGTGGAGTTGGCTTGCGCTGCAAAATGTGTGGTCTGGACGCTTTTGTTTCGATTAATAAAGACTGCAGCTTATAAGCTCCATTTTGAAATTGGAGTTTTGTGTTTTTTTGCGGATGAAAAGTTTCTTAGTAAATAACTTAATTTATTAATATACGAATAAAAATTAAATAAATTAGCTTAGAAGCAAAGGTGAAAATAGAGGTTGTATACTTGAGTTGAAAAATAAATAAATATTTGTATCAATGATTACCAAATTTCCGGGTCATCTCTTTTGATACCACTCTCCGGAGTTATTTACCAAAAATCATAAACACTAAAGTAAGGATCTGAATCATTAGAGATATTTTCTAGTTTTTGTATCAACCTGCATGCAAAATTTTGAAGTAACTGTGCTTGCATACAATAGTTAATGAGCATGCGCAGTTACTTCAAAATTTACGCTTTGAACCTTTTATTTATGCTCAACTTATAACTCTGTTTTTTTTGCTGCCAGTCTGGGAAAAAATTATCTCGGTTGTTTTTTTACAAACGCATACGTGTTTGATATTATAGAGAGTTTGAAAATCGAGATTATAACTAAAACGAATATTAATGAATCGTAAAGAAATAAAAGATTCAATTGTTAATAGTAAGTCTATAAATTCGCTATTTTAGACGCGGATTTTCTAAACTTTTAAAAATTATAATGATTTTAAATTTTGTACTGCATTTGAGGAAACTGTAATTGGAGAGATAGGATAGAATAATGATCAGTCACATTTTCAAATTGTTCAGAAGAGAACTTCTTAAAAATATCCTTGCTGACATTAGGGCGGAATTCAGCTAAATTTTCGCAATTACGATAGCTCAATTTAGCCAAACAGATGCCCGTATTTTTTTAAACATCTCATTTTGCGATATGTAAAAATAAAGGCTTCTAATTGGCGAAATTTGTGTTCATACCATGGATTTACGAAATATAGATTTTTTTGTGTTCATATCATAGATTAATGAAGAAGCAAACATAAAACTGACCGATTTTAACAGTGTACTGATATTTCATTTAAAGAAAAGTTCAATAAAGAAGGAAAAGTAAAATAAACTTTTTATTCGATTTCGGGCCCCCTCTGATGGGGGTTAAGCGACGCAACCGACCCGTATGCCTCTGCCTTAGTCAGACTCCCGGTGACCAATACCGGGATGTCTAGATTTTTTAATATTGGTCTTATATGCCGGCAATATCGACCTTAATAAGGCCAATATAGTACCTTTATGGGCTGAATAATGAATTTGAAATATCCGGTGAATTTGACGATTCTTTATGGGGCTGATATTGGTTGCAGAGTGGCTATAAAATATCAGGTATATTGGACAATTTTATATAGGTCTAATATAGGAAAATAATGGCCCTTGGAACACTAATTGAGCCAAGGTTTATGAATGTTCGTGAATATTGGTTCAATGAAGGCCCAAGCTATTTTGCTGCTAGTGTACCTAAATACAACACTGTTGGATAGTTTCATTTTGTTTGAATGTCATGTTAAAAAAATAAACTAATTACTGTGTTAACCTTCAACTGATGAAAAGCACATCTTACTAAACTATAAAAATCTGGAAAGATAGATTTATTTAAGTAGATTTTTAAAATCTGCATTATTTTGATATTTTGAACTATTTTACAAAACGCTCTTATTTAAAATATTTTATTGAATCGTCACTCGAATTTTCACGAGAAATCTGCCTGCCAAATAAATGAATATTATTTGCATTGTTTCTAGTTTCAAAACAAAAAGTCTCCCCTAAGAGATTCTGAGCAAAAACAAGAATTTTAAATTTTTTATTTTCTAACAATTTAACTATCCCTGAAAAGGGGAAACGATTCTTAAATGTCTTTTTTTTCTCAAATTCTTCTTTCTTCGAAATAGCTTTATGGTGATTGATAATGGAGGATGCATGCGAATCTATTCATGTCCTCGTTTACATGGATATATGCAGAAATATAAATTTCATGAAGTGACAAAATTGAGAAATGCGCACTCTTTTTCCTTTTAAAAAGATTCCTTTATAGCTTAGAATGCACTGGTACTAAAAGCTTCTCTTTTTTTTCTTTCTCTTAGAAATTAATGCAAAACTAAGTTTCAATAAATTCTTGTCATGTGTCTATCATTTGGTGATAGGTGTGAAAGAATTGTCATCTAATGCAAGTGTCATCTTACTAAATTCTTTTGTTTCACCTATTTAATGGTTGTTCATAACAGGTAATACGTAAACATCATTTGTACCACATGCAAACACCATCTTTTTCAAACATTTATTCAAAAAGTATATAATAGTTGTCTAATGTTTCAGCGATGAAAAATCGAAAACTTCATCAAAACCTGAACCAGTCACAATTGCAAATATGGCGTTTAAATCATTTAAAGTAAGAATGCCAGACAAATTTTGCCCTTGCATATAGTTTGAATATACTATACTCCGGTGCAATTTAAGAAAAAACCATTATCTCTATTTAGAGATTCTGTTTGATTCTAAGTGCACGCCAAATGGATGCTATTAATATCATGAAAAGCATGTTATAGTTTAAGTAGGAAAACAAAAATTTTACACTATCCACAATGTTATATAAATTTGAGATTCATAAGTCATGTTAAAAACTATTACTTACATGTGTGTATATAATTTGTTAGTCACGTGCATAAAAGTAGCTATATATTGTTGAAATATTTAAACGAAATAACGTCGGAAATGGTCAAATGCGAGAGCCTCTTTCCAACATTGCTTAAATAAATGACAAAATCCTAAAGTACCGTGATATGATACGATACGTTGATTTGTTTCCGTGAATGAGCAATTAAATCGAAATGATAAATAATATTTTTGATAATTCGAACAGTTTAAATCGGTTTGTATAAGCTATTTTTTTATATTCTCTTTCAATTTCTGGATTTAAATCGAAGTGTTTTTTAACTCAATTTAATTTCTTTAAATATTTTTTTTATCTCCTACTTAAAAATTTATCGACTTCTGCCCTGCCCCTGCGCAGTGTCCTGCTCTGCACTTCGAGGGTGCATCGTCTTCTGATGGATATCGCAGATAGAAGGATCTACGATGGTTAGAAAGCGAGGTTCCTTGGGGTATTCATCCACTTTTCCTTCGAGGTTAATATCTTCCTTACCTGTACTATGCATGATTCTTTATCGCCTTACGAGATCATCGCCAACAAAACCAATTACTTTTATTTTTTGAAATGCCGGATGCTATTTAGGCAAAGTATGAAACAATCGTCTTGATGAGGTTATTATGTAAATGATGTGCATTTTACTGTGAATGACCAAAATTGGTGGTTGTTGACTTTCAGCGGTGAATGTTGACAATCAAATTAGTCGCTTTGGTGAATGTCCGAAATATTTATTACATCCTATTTGATATTAATTTATTCGTTGATATAATTACATTTATTCTATGTTTTAATACTTACTGACGATAGATTAGAACAAACATCAGTGTTTGGAGTATAAGGCAAATATATACCGGGCAAGGGCACTTGACTTTAAAAGAACATCAGTGTAGGTTAAACCGGGCAAATGTATACCGGGCAATGGCACTTAACCAGACCTAGTTTGATTAGACCTTTGGTAAATGTCCGAAATAGATACTAGTGCCACTTTTGCTATAGCTTAAATATTTAAAATAAAATTAAACAAAGCGTTAGAATCAATTTTAAACTGATACCGAAATTATTGCTTTAAAATTGAAAAAAAATAATAAAAACTGCGCCAGATAAGAGTAATTGAAGTAGCTGCTTTATACAGCGCATGTGCGGAAAAAAATGTAAAAAAAATATATCCAGGTGCATCTAAAAGTGGATGAATATCCCAAGACACCAGACAGTGAATATTACAGAGCGTTTAATATGATTTCCAGCCTATTAGGTTCGAAGAGAGCTAAAAAGAATGAGCGGCAACATCACAATTTCTGTTGGAAACGATGAATAGAACACTGCTTGAATACCAGGGTAAAATTCAGAATGCAAACGCCTTAGTAATCGCCTTCGAATCACCACATCACGACAGAATGAAGTCTTGTCCTGTACAAAAGGTATACAGCGAGTGGATGATAGAGCCTTGAATGAAATAATGGAATAAAAAACGAGGCATAGGATGTACGCAGAGGCTATTTAAAACGGCTCGGAGGTTTACAGATAAAAAAAAGAAGAAAAAAACGTGATAATGGAGAAATTGAAAGAAAGAAAGACCCTTGAGGTGATAGAAGCGATAAAGAAGAAAATTGATCCAGTTGAAGTTGAAATCATGGTCAAAGAGCTCAGAAAAGCCCTAATTAATATGGAGTGGTGATTAGAAAACAAATTTGATTCGAATTAAGTTTCTTCAGAACAAATATCCCTGGCAGCAAAATAACTTGGGAACTCCTTGGGCCAATATTCACCTATCTTGGCTCAACAAGGTTTTAAGGAGTCAATATTGGACTGATATAAAAATGTTCGATTCATCCGACATTTTATAGCCACTATTCAGCCGACGTTTACCCTATATAAAATTGTCAAATACACCCGATATTTTATTGCCCTTATTTCGCCTATATCGGCCCTATACAGATTTGTTAAATTCACCCGGTATTTTATAGCCTTTATTCAGCCTATGTCGGTTTGATATAGAAGTGTCCGACTCAACTAATGTTTTATAGTCGTTATTTACCCAATATCACAAGTTTCAATATGTGCGTATATTATTTTGAGATTTTAAATTTCTCAAAGGTTTTTATTTATGTTTACTTTTTATAAATTTATTGTGTATTTCTCTTCTTAATCATTTAAACCAGATATATCCTCTTGCTGATGAACGTATGTATATTTTAATCATTTTTGAAGTTATATATTTTCTGTTTTGTTCAATAAAGTTTGCTTGTTAAACATAGCGTTAAACATAGTTAAACATTTGATCTTAGAAACCAGTTAGTTCTAATAGTCTTGCCAGAGATTCCTGTTTCCTCTATCAAAGCGTTGTTAAAAATTTTGTTGAACGTTGGGAAGAAGTTGTAAATAACAAGACATTTAGAAAAATTGGCATACACCAATACCTCTTAGAATAGCGACGGCCTCAGCGCGGGTTACCATAAACGAGAAATTTGATCCTTTAGTAGTCCAAAAGTAATAACATCTTTGTAATTCCACCTCTGCGCAGCTTAATACCTCAAACGTAATGACATCTTTCTAATTTTTCATCTACTGCGCAGTTTGTTTGTTACGTCATACTACTAAATTGAACCGTGCTGAGGTCGTCTCTTTTTTAGGAGGTGTTGCATGACGGTTTTATGACGGAAGTTTATATGACGAGGTATCTTAAGCCTATGGTAACCATAGAAATTCACAAGACACCATGCACCTATAAATTTGTATGGTATTCATAGGATAAGACACCCTAAGCTTCTGGAAACCATAGAAATTTGTATATTATCATATGGCGGGACACCATAGCCTGATTGTATGATTAAAGGGAAGTACCATAGTTATATTAAGAACTAATAAAAACGCACTATAGGCATGCATCATTCATATGGGCAACACGACATGGTTCAGCGAGTATGTTTTACTGCAACAGGCGTGTGCTACTACTACTCCAACTATCCAGAAACAAATATATCAAAAACCAATTGTGCTTTTTCAATGAAGTTCGCCCTTTTTATTGAAATTTATAGTTATTTAAAATTAGTTTTGATGATTTCAACTTCAAAAATTTCCACTGCCGATAGGTTGACGGTGAAGCATGCGCTGAAAGCCGATATCTTGACGGAGCTATAATTGTAATTAATTTTTGTCGTAAAGATTTAAATGATCCCGGTATTGACCGGTAAGCGTTCTTTGCTTTCTTATATATTGTCTTTTCTCATATATTTAATAACTTAATCTCCCACTTTAATTTCTCTTATAATAATTATTCTTGTGAGAAGGCTCGAAAGTTCACTGCAATTCAACGATCCTTGTTTATTATTGTCTAGGTATAAATTTCACTAAGTATAGGATAAACTTCAATTGGGCTGTGAAGAAATGTTACCATTGCTTATGGGAAAATTTAATCAATGGCACCATAATTTCTTGACAAGCTTTTGCTATATAAAATAATACTATAAGCTATCCCATACTGGTTTTATCTATGACAAAATTTTACCATGCGCGCATTTTTTTTATGGCAAATATTTACCATACGCGTGGTAAAATTTTGCCATACGTTTGACGAAATTCTGCCATGAGCAAAATTCCATAGGAATATCCCATGAAATTTTCTTATGCAAACCTATGGCAAATTTTCCTGAGGGGAAAGAATTTATTATTGCTTAATGAGTTGTATTTTGTTTAAAAAATTAACTGTTTGAAAAAAATGCAGAAAATGGCAAAATTATTAACAATATATGCAATAATAATAATAAAAATAATAATCTCTGTAAATTTATGAAAACTTATAATTCCTGTTTAACCCCTTCCTTCTCGCTCCCGTGAAAATGACGGGGTGAGATTTCGCTCGCTATTTCTCGCTCCCGTGATATTGACGGAATGGAGTGTACTGTAGTAACGCGCCAATAAGAATAAAACTAATTCATTTCCTTAGCCCGGAAAACATTTTATTTCTCATTTTACACACCTGATGGCAGTACCAGGATATTTTTAAAGTAATTGTAGATAGTTAGTTTATTTTAAACTAGTTGCAGCACTAATCAAATACGTAATACAAATACAAATGCCAAAAAAAAGGCACTTTTATGACCGCTTTCTTGAAAATTAACCGATCGTTAAGGGGTTAAAATGACCCTACATAGTTTATTACTAACATGATTATTTTAACTTAAAATATAACATGTTTTTTCAATGAAATACCATTTTAAAATAATTCTATTTAAAATTATGTATTTAAAAAAACATCGTTTGAAGCAATTATCAGCATCAATTAATTGTGAAATATATACTTTTTCCTTTAGCATTATTATTATTCGAGGGCAACAATCAAATATATCTGAATCCAGGTATCTTACATGCATTCATTTTTGGATTTGACTTTTTCTATCTTGATCCGAAAATTGAAAGAAAAAATGTGAAATGACTCGTGAAGGACTCATCGGCTTTCGAAATGCCTCCCTTCAGACTCGTTAAGTGATCCTTCTATTTTTCTTGAAATGGCAAAAAGTACTTTTGAAAGCATTTTTTTGTGTGTGTCAGTCATAAAATCGCCTCGATCTATAGGTTGCAGACAATAATGCAATAATTCTAATAAATCAAAACATTATTTTTCGATGCCACCGCATTTTTCAACAACTAGCTTTGAGGTTTAAAAATAAACATTTTCTGAAAATTAATGTTTATATATCTAAAAACCACTGATAAAAGATTTTCATCCACAGTAACTACCAATAATTAGCAAAGCCTGACAAAATACAAACATTGTGTCTTCCTAAAAACAACAAATAATTAGGATTGTTTTTCTAAAAACAATAATTATGTTTCTTTCCGAAAGCTACTATTAATAATGTTTTCCTAAAAACAACTTATGATTAGGAATGTCTACCTAAAAGCAATTTAATTAGGAATGTCTATCTATGAAGTATTAATAATAAGTAACTCTCTTCTTTAAAGTATTAATGATTAGTAATACTTATCTGAAAATCATAAATAATAATAAAAGTCAACCTAAACACCAACAAAGATCAGGAATAACTATTAATAATTAGGACCGTTAACTTACCTAAACACTAATATTAAATGGAAATGCCTACCTGAAAGACAGGAATTGCTAGGAATACCCATCTAACATCTACTGATTAACATTGCCTGATGTTAGTAACGTCATAAAATTTACTGATGTTAGTAACGTCTACCAAAAGACTGCTAATACTATAACTATATAATCTAAAAACTATAGGCACTAGGAATGACTAAATATAAACTACCTCATTTGTTTCTTGTCTTAAAATATTTTAAACCTACAAAAATGTCAATTTTAGTATGCTTTAGGCAATAATCCTAAAAAATTAAAAATGATAGAATTCGAATTTCATATCAAAAAATTAAATAGAATGAATCTGTTCGAAGAATGGGAACCTTGGGGAGATAACTTCCCACTTACATATTCTTACAAAATACTAATGTAAGTAACCCATAACCCTTTAAGATATGTTTGCTTTATTGTTATAACGATGGGGACTCTGATCCCGCTTCTGTTTTGTGCTGCCATCTATTGTTCAATCTATTTAATAGAATAAGCACATTTGTTTTGAAAGTTTGAAAACCTTGTAGGAGCGTTTGTTCTGTTATGATATACATTTTGATGTGACATTTGAGCTGTTCAACGAAATCATGCCACAACATAATCTTGTGAATTCCTCTTGTGCGTGCTTCTCATCTTTTCTTGACAAATAATCATTATTAAATTTACTTTTCATTATAACTGCAAAAGAGTCTTTGGGACGAATACTTAAACCATTGAAATTTAAATGTAAACATAGAATTCGGCAAAATAAAATGCATTTCTTTAATTTCTATTGTTTCATTTTTAAGAAAACTGAGAGGAATTCAAATGTCAAATAAAAAGGGTTAAAATTCCCAACGATAACCTATAATTAATGAACTACCAATGATAGTTGGTAAATAACCCGAGACGCAATGCGGTTGCTGCCTTTAAGTTGGAAACCGGACACGACTGTTTTGCTGCTCACCTTCATAGATTTAAGATCTTTCCCGATCCAAACTGCGGCGTGTGCGGGGAGTACTCCCCAATGAATGCTGAGCATCTGGGGGTCTGCCCCGCAGTTACTGGCTGATGTAGCCAGTACTATGACAGATACTGAAATGATAAGGGTCACGCAGTGGATTGATCGTTAAGACACGGTTCCCAGCAGAACACCGAAGTCAAGCATCACTGGCTGCGGTCAGTGTGCGGGTGGGTGACCACTTGGATCAGTCTGCGTAGGGACTGAGGGTGTGAGGTATTAGTCCTCATTAAACTGTTCTACCGTAAAGTGCTCGACTTCGCTCGCAGGTCGTCGGGCTACCGAAGCGGGGGTGCCATTAAAATTCAAAATTAGGATCAAAATTGTGATGGCATGTCTTCGGATCATCCTCAGGGATGTTTCCCAGACCGTCGCCAATAGCCCATTGTGCAGCTCTAGTGAAACTTAAATGAACTACAACAACAACTGAAATGATAAGGAATAGTTGCAGGCACTGATAATTTTCAGATTTTCTGTTTATATTTCTATGGTTGATATTCTATTTAATGTTTCGTTGTTCTAATTGTTTTTGTACTTCGAATGTTTTAATGTTTTTATTGTTATGTTTGTTATTCCTTGCGGGTCTGTGTGGAGTGTTTTTACACTCCAGCGAATGATGTACAGTCCGCAAAAAAAAAACCGAATCACCCTGAATAACTTTCGTTCTAATGATCGGATTTTNGAAATAAAAAAAATTAGTAAATAATTCCATTATTTCTTAAATTCTAGATATTATTTTTCGAAATTGTAATGATATTCTGCTGGTAAATCAAACTTTACTACATTTTCACATCATATAACTAAACGCTGAAAGGCAAAGGGTATACACACAGAATTTTAATTCTCAAACAAGTAGAATGTACTTTTAAGTAAATATTTGTGAATAACTCTGAGTAAATAAAAAGAGAGAAATTATCGATAAAGAGGCAATTTACTGAAACGAAAATAAATGTCTAATCCTGGCTTTCGGTATGTTATTTTCTTTCAAAGGCGATATTTTTATATTACTAATGATACCTTTGTTTTCTTTCCCAATAATATCTCTACTAGTCGATAATTAGAGAATGGATTTCCCATTAACGGGCAATGCGCTTTATTTTTAACATTAGTAAAGAGGAGGAATTTAGAATAAAATGTTTTTTTTTTCTTCTTCAATCCTGAATACATAATTTTAAAAATGCGGAAATGATTTTGTTTTTAATGAAGCATTGGAGCTTGTTTGCTTAGTAAAAAAAATTGTTTTTTTATAATTTTAGGAAAATAATAAACGTTTAATATTGCCTTTTCAGTTTTCATTATTAATACGATAATATTTTACGAATTTTGCAGTCTTCACACGGACATTAAACTAGATATTTCTGTTGGTTTGGGCTTCATTAATTTTTCATTAGAATAATTATAGACACGTTAATAACTGTGAACATGTAGTTTGGAAGCGTGTTTGTGTTAGTTATGCTGAACGTTAGCTATCAAGAATTCAAGATACCAACAACATGTTCACATTTATTCACATATAATGCTACAAAAATTTAATAAAGAACAGAAAAATGATTTTATCAGAAAAATATATGACAACTATTTACTCATTTTTTTCTTAATCGGTATGATAGGCTAAAATGACTGAATAAACTTTTAAATAATTAAATCAAAATATTTAAGAATATATTTTTTCTTCTAATACCCTCAAGTTATCCAGAAAATTCTGATCGTTATAACAGGTGCAATAAGAACACCCAAGAACGCTTACAAATAACTCATACAGCTTTGAAAAAGCGTTAATAACTGCGTTTTGTTATTAATTATTTGGATAGATTTGGATAGTTCACATGTTTACAATTACCAAAACTAGCGAAAACATTCCGTTTATATACGTGTTATTACTAAAATGTTTTGTTCTTTATTAATTTTCCTATGTTAACAATCAATTCGTTTTCTTCTAAATCGGCATTAAAGACTGAATAAGCTTTCAAATAATTAAAGCAAAATATTTAAGAATATTTTTCTTCCAAACAGAATCTTTTACAATACGCTAAAGTTGTCCAGAAAATTCTGATCGTTATAACAGGTGCAATAAGAACACCCAAGAATGCTAGGAAATATCGAACACAGCGTTGAAAAAACATTAAAAACTCGCTTTGTTATTAATTATTTGGATATGTTTGGATAGTTCACATGTTCACAATTACCAAAGCCACCAAAAAAAATTCAGTTTATATACGTGTTATTACTAAAATGTTTTGTTCTTTATTAATTTTCCTATGTTAACAATCTCGGAAGCTCNAAATGTTTTGTTCTTTATTAATTTTCCTATGTTAACAATCAATTCGTTTTCTTCTAAATCGGCATTAAAGACTGAATAAGCTTTCAAATAATTAAAGCAAAATATTTAAGAATATTTTTCTTCCAAACAGAATCTTTTACAATCCGCTAAAGTTGTCCAGAAAATTCTGATCGTTATAACAGGTGCAATAAGAACACCCAAGAATGCTAGGAAATATCTAACACAGCATTGAAAAAACATTAAAAACTCGCTTTGTTATTAATTATTTGGATATGTTTGGAGAGTTCACATGTTCACAATTACCAAAGCCATCAAAAAAAATTCAGTTTATATACGTGTTATTACTAAAATTTTTTGTCCTTTATTAATTTTTCTATGTTAACAATCAATTCGCTTTCTTCTAAATCGGCATTGAAGATTAATAAGCTTTTAAATAATGGCACCAAAGTAAGTATATTGTTCTTTCAAACAAAGCCTCTGATCATCTTCCAAAATAATCCAAGGAATTCCGACGACAGTTATATGCGCTATAAGCTTGTCCTGGCATGTTTATGAATAAATAACTAGACAGTATAGTGTGTACAAAACGTCATCATTACTACCACATGTTTGCAATCTTTCAAGAAACCAAATTGTTTGCAGTAATCTTCGCAATTGTAACGAAGCAAAATTAATAAAGCACGAAAAAGGAAAAAACTTAATCAGGAAAATCTGTGTTATAATTCAATTCATTTTCTTCTATATCGGAAATACAGGCTAAATAAGCTTTTAAATAATGGCAGCAAAATTTGTAAGCATATTATTCTTCCAAACAAAGCTTTCTTCTAAAATTATCCAAAGAATTCCAACCGTAAGAACAGGCGCAATAAGCAGATCCAGGAATGGCACGGAACAAAGGAGAGCGCACATTCTCCAGCTTTTCTCGGGAGGAAGCACAAAAGGAATTCCTGTAAAGAGTTTCCGGCGTTCTATACAGAGTTTGAAAAGCAACATACTCAATCCCTCAAAAGATTAGATGCAGCGTAGCAGTTAATTTTACCGGAGGAGAAAATCTCGTGTAGCTTGTTTGTCACATTTAACGATAAAATACTGTTTCTAAGTGATTTGCAGAACTTATACAGAAATGTTATAGGTTTTAAGTGAATAAATTTTACAAGGAAATTGTTGAATTGAGTTACACATAAATGTCTGTGTTAGAGAACGGTTGAGTGCCTTTAATGTTGAGGGGGGGGGACAACATTATAATTCTGTTCACAAAACTTCTATGCATAGTTTTGTAAATTTTAAAAATAAGAAATATAAGTAGTAAATTAATATTTTTACCGATTTCTTCACAAGATGAGGTACATAAGAGCGATGAATTTAATTGGAGAAGAAAATCTTTAGTTCACTTATTATAATTAAAAATGATATAGTGCTACTTTGTTATTTGTACAAGATTTGTTAATGACAAAGTGAATAAATTTATATTTTGTTATAATAAAATTTTATGTATTATTAAGTTGTTAAAGTTCTTAGTTTTTTCTGTTTTATTTTATATATATATGATGATGCAGTCGTACCGAGCAGGAAAGCAGACACGGGATTTTAATGAAAGCAATATTATTTTATTAGATCATTCTTAAATGGATGACGAGCGAAAAGTGAAGTTAACTCCATCGACGATCAGTCTTTCTGGTAGGGAAAATCTTTCAAAAAATCCGAAAATGTCTGGATTTAGGGAAAAGAGGGAAATCTTAGAAATTACTACTTGTTTACGAAATAGGTCGAGTGATTCCCACAAAGAGAAAAGGGAAAAATGTCTTTACATTTAATTATGCATACTTCAGCCAAAAATAGATTTAAGTACATGATGTGGCTTTTTAAAAGTATGAGAAAGAGGTGTTTCGATTTGAATAAGTAATTAGGATAACATAAAAAGATTAATAGAAACTTTTTATGTTGTACATATACACATATATATATCCCAAAGTATCTATTCATTTATTGGAATTGAACTGATGTATTTTTATATTTGTATATAATTTTTTACAAGTTTAATCGCCTCAGCAGTTGTTTCTATTCAATGCAGAAGCTAAGAATTACAGTACGACGCTTCCTTATTTTTTTTTAAAAAAAATAGATTGTATTATTTTGAAATAAATGAAAATTTTACAAAAATGCGAGGTCCAATTTTCGAAGTAATCATAGGCTTTTGTACTTTCAATTCAATTCAATCCAATCCAATCCATTGAATGCGGGTCACGTAATTTTAAGTTCATGGCAATCTCACTTGACCGAGAGTCACGTAGAGGTAAAAATGTTAAGTAGTCTTGAAGAGCAGGTATTGTCCATCGTTATTACGGATTATTCAGAGCCCCCTTTTTAAATTTTATGTCAGTGTAAGATAATATTTTTTTTATCCTTTAAATCCGAACTTGCGATGCTTTATATATACTAATTTGTATATTAATCTTAAAGTGAACCGAAATCAACATCATTAAAATAATCTGCCCAAAGCGTGCTTGCATTGTTCAAAAAAAGTCAAAAATATTTTAAATAAAGTGGATTATTTTAATATCCTCATGCCTGTATTCATACGAATACATTCATACATGATATGAAATTTTTGTATTCAAATATGGTACCTATAAAATGTCTTATGTCTGTATTAATTATGGACATTTGAAATAATGTAGAAATCCAATTCCTTCACCTCATACAAATCACGATATAAACAACATTACATGATTATCTGAAAAAAAAAAATANTATAACTTAGACTATAAAGCGAGTAGCGAAATCAGATTTACTTACATGGACGGGAAATTTTTCAAGAATGATTTAAAAATGTTTTAGCAACAAGATTGCCAGGTTACAAAATATGAAAACAAAAGCGCAAATTGAGTGCAACTAGAGGGTTTTAAAGTGCCGTTCTTACAGCTCTACTGATAAAAAGCTCTCCTTTTTGCTGATATAATCGTGTGGGCTGATGAAAAGATATCTTTTTATTTTCCGGATTTTTGAAAAAAATTTTATCTTTTTTTTCTTCGGATTTTTTTTAATATTTTTATCTTTATTTCTTTTATTTTTTATCTCCCAGTTGTTTGCTATTTTTTTATTAATATTTTTCTTTTCCCATTTTTATTAATATTTTTCTGTTATTTTTTTATTAATAATTTTCTATTTTTCTGTTATTTTTTTATTTCTGTAATTTTCCTTTGTTTTATCTTCATTTTGAACTTTACATGTACTATATATATAATGTTTGAATTAAAATGTGGTTGAAATCGTAAATATGGAATTAGATGAATGAAGTCGTATATGAATATGATTTTAACTTTTTAGCTTTAAATAGGTAAACGTGAAACTTATTGTATATTGAGAATAAAATACCTGTTAGATATTTTAATATTTATATTATCAAGTACCTAATCGCTACAATAAAAATACTCTACCCGGGAGAATTTTTTTCTAATGTACTGAGAAATCAACTTATTAAAAAAGAGCTTAGAGTTTCTTTGTTAACTATTTGAGATACTTTTCATTTTTTTAAATTGTTCCTCGGCTTCTAAGGAACTCCTCGGAAAAGTTACATGAAGTCAAAATCAATTTCTAAAGGGGGACAAAATTCAATGTATTTTTTCTTTTTTCTTAGAAAAAAATACTATTGCTCAGTCGACCAATAATAAAAAAATCGATCAAAGCGTTTTCTGAAATCAGCTACAACATTTTTCTTAGACTTATAGCAATATGTTTTTCGAAGAAACAGAAAAATTATGTTCCTATCCTTTGAAGGAACAGAATGTTTCAAGTATATGTTTTTATATTTAGTTGTAGATTATAATTTGTTCTTAGTATCGAAAATAATTTAAAAGCTGTTTTTTTTTAAGGAAATTTAAAGGGTATTTACAAGCCTCGAATTTCATTGATAATTGCGAATAAGTTCAAAATAGTCATACTGCTTTAAATTACCATCATACCGTAAGTTGACTACTTGCCGCAGATTAGTTGAATAATCAACATAAACAATGATCAATGAACTTAACAGATTTTGGCTTCTGTTAATAATGTTGGGTAAGATAAAAAAAATCATACTGCAAATTCATCAAATACGGTGAAGCCTGTGTGTTTGTAAGTTGACCACTTGCAGTGCATTACTTGAATGATCAACTTATTACCGCTGATGAACGACTTATCGATTAAGGATGTCATTTTTTATTCATAATTTAAATCTTGTTATCTTTATATACCGCATGTCATTTATGCTGCTCATGTATTTCTTATATGTTATGAAATAATAAAAAAGAAAAACGCTATTAATTTGCGTTTTTAACATGACATTAGAATTTAATTTATCAAATACCCCATGCATTTTAAGAAATGAAATTATTTACGGAATAAGATCACTGTTTGTTACATAAATTTAATATTAGACTTGCATATTCTGCTTGTTATGCGAATTTGTTAATAATTATAAATATTATAATAATATCATTCAAATATCAATACGTTAGAGCTTATGCGATGTTAAAAAAAGACTTAACAGTATATTTAACGGTATTAATGGTATTCCTTAAGTCATTTTACCATTTTAAAATTCTTTGTTATTTTTATAAACCTATTTGTGACAAAAAACTTCTATAAATATTTGCAACTCATAAAGAGGTTTGGGCTAGCTTTTAATATTTAATTAATTTTATAAAATTTAAATACGTAACGTTATTAAAATATTCCAAAAAAAGAAAATATTTTGGTCTACTTGTGAAGTCCTTAGTCAACTTATCATCATTCAAATTATAATGAATTTCAATGACCTGGCTAAACATTTTTACTTCATTCAACGGCAAACAAATAAAACAGGTGATCAACTTGCAACATTTTTAGATCTTTTATTATATAATGAAATCTAATTTCTTGATAATTGAGGTCAACTTACAAAAGTAGTCAACTTGATAGGTTTCATTGTATACGTTTGCATTTTTTTCTTATTCTGCTCAACTTTACTTATGACGGTGGTTCTACAGAGTGTTCCATAATATCAGCCCTTATTCTCTTTGTAAATAAGAGTGTCATCTCACTCAAGGTTACGGGATTAGACCATTCACCACACTCTTCTCTCCGTTACCATGGTTTCAGAAAATCGTTTTTATATATTTATTTTTTAAAGTAATAAGTTTGCATATATTTTTGGGAGGGAAACGCATGGTCTGCCGGAAACAATGGAAACGGGATGGGGAAAGTGTGAAGTGTGATAATCGTCTAACTTTGAACACCTGATCCAGGAGCTTCCTTGTCTTCTGGATTGTATTCTGAATTCTAAGTCTAAGGAGTTGAACATTAGTATTTTTAATTGCCAAATTTTTAATTAGCTTATTTGTAATGAAAATATGCATTAACTTATTATAGACTAATATGTTTGTTACCTCTAAAGTTTAGATATCAGTTACTCAGAAGATTATCCAGAAAAGTGCTGATAAACTATGGTGATCCGTTAAAGTGTTAAACTGTTTCATGTCTAAAATTAAACTTTAAAAAATTGAAACCTATTAATGCGCACATTACTTCGGTAAGTTTCGGAAGATTCCTCACTTGAACGGATTAACCTAACTCATCTGCAGATTAGCTATTTTAATGTACAAATTAACGGCTTTTGAGCTTTAGCCGGTAACATTTATTAATTTCAGCCAATAAGTTCAATAGAATCAAGCGATCAACAAGTTAGTTGATAGAATGAGAGAAACAAAGAGTTCAACATTAAAAATTTTAATCCTGCTAATGCGGACGTTACTTCAGGAAGTTCCGGTAAATTCCTCACTTTAACGGATTAACCTAACTCATCTGCAGATTAGCTATTTTAATGTACAAATTAAGGGCTTTTGAGCTTTAGCCGGTAACATTTATTAATTTCAGTCAATAAGTTCAATAGAATCAAGCGATCAACAAATTAGTTGATAGAATGAGAGAAACAAAGAGTTCAACATTAAAAATTTTAATCCTGCTAATGCGGACGTTACTTCAGTAAGTTCCAGAAAATTCCTCACTTTAACGGATTAACCTAACTCATCTGCAGATTAGCTATTTTAATGTACAGATTAACGGCTTTTGAACTTTAGCCGGTAAAATTTATTAATTTCAGTCAATAAGATCAATAGAATCAAGCGACCAACAAATTAGTTGATAGAATGAGAGAAACAAAGAGTTCAACATTAAAAATTTTAATCCTGCTAATGCGGACGTTACTTCAGTAAGTTCCGGTAAATTCCTCACTTTAACGGATTAACCTAACTCATCTGAAGATTAGCTATTTTAATGTACACATTAACGGCTTTTAAGCTTTAGCAGGTAGCATTTATTAATTTGAGTTTGATTAAGGACTTTTTGTATGTTATTTTTTTCACTTTAAGATATTATGATTAAGTATTTTTTGTAAATTAAAAAAAATAATATTTTAGTGCATAATTCTTCTGAAAATAAGATTAAACATTAAAATGATAAAAATTGGCTCGAAATGATATATATCAAGAGTTTTAAATAGACAAATCGATCTGAACAAGAATTGAAGCAAAACTGAACGTGACTAAAAAAGTGGAATATTCAAAGAAACGTGACAGGAGAAACCGAAAAGTTCTGAATAATTCGAGGAAAAGGTATTCACTTTTAGTAATGGAATATGAAATATACATAGAATGTTTTGCGCTATCTCTAAAAAAAAACAATCGATATCTAGTCCCATTTGTTTTACTCTAATACGCTAATAATCAAGTCAAGCTTGAGCTTAAACATGCGAATTGGCCATTAGTATTTTCACGCTTGCTGCGGCAGTATTAAATTTTAAAAAAATAAAATATAAAAGTCACTCATAAGAAAACTAAATCACACAGTTGATGCATATTATTTTTCAGATAAAATACTAACAGTTTTAAATAAAAAGTAAAATACCACAATGAAACCTGTGGAAGTTAACAACTTTTGAACCCCAATACAGAACACAAGGGAGCTCCTGGATCAAGTAGTAGGAGAAATTTGCCTTCGTGGAGAACTTTTTGATATAACTAACCCGTAACAAGGCACTCTATTTAGTTATATGGATATATCCACTTCTAGTAACCATATGTTGGATTTGATACTTTATTCAGTTAGCCAGACAGCAAGAACACGTTATAAACTATAATCCACCAGCTCCAAAGAGTAAACCAGAAGACTCTAACTGCTAATTTCAAGTCTCAAAACTGTGATTGGTTCACGTCAGGATAGTTGCTCAATCCTACGGCCCAACCTGATTTTAGGTCCCGCAATGTTAAAAGAATTTGCTTAAAACATCTAAAGAAGCTATAGTAGAGTTTCTTTTAAAAGAATATCCAAAAGAAAAAATTTCACGAACTTATTTTTCTCGAATTTATTTTTTACAATCCATTAACTTTCAATATTGAGGAAGAAACTATAGCGGAAAGTGTCGTGTTTAATCTTTTGAGAAGACATGAATGTGCTTAAAATAGGCTCTTGGAAAGCCATTCAAGCTTGCATTTTTTCGAGAAAATTCTTTGCTGTTTTCCGAACTTTCGCTTTATTTTGTCTGCGTAGAATGGAATATTTAAGAAAGAAAATATATCCGTTACGTAAACAGAATTCCGAAATTCTAAACCTAGAATACTTTGAATAATATAAATCTTAGAATATTGACATTTTATTTTGATAACTCAGTTAAAATTAAGAACAGTTTTGTCGATGCTGTATGTACTTAGATGAATACCTCAAGAAAGTGACTGTATGACCCATAAATTGTGAGTAAACTTGCAAAAAAAATTTATAGTTAACGAAACTAGTAAGTAGTTTCCCACCAGAAAATTACTAGTTATTACTATTATGACAAGTATATCTTCCCGCTCCTGTACTAGGGATTATTCATTTAATATCCACTTAAAAATGTATGTTTGCTTGTAAAATGCCAACTGCTTCAATAAATTAAGAAAAATAGCTTAGTGTTTTGGCTCTGTTGATAAACTAAACTTAGCACGTCTAAATAAATGAGCCTTACCTTAAGCCTTAAAGTTTAAATCAATATAACCTTAAAGTTTAAATCAATCTTTACATTGATGTGATACATTTAATTAGTATTTGAAATTAACTTTTGATTGTCAATCAGTTTTATTTAAATTTTTTAAGCCTAGATAAGATTTTCTTCTGCTTTTCAAAAGTTTTCTTAATATTTAGATCCAGGTTTCAAAACTTAACTATTTAAGGCTTTAAATTTGAGAATGCAAATACAGTAGGGAACCGATTATCCGGAACGATCGGGACCATCGCTATTCCGGATAACTGATTTTTCCGGTTTTCTGAATCGCTACAAAATGCCGTTTTTTTATTGTTTAAACGCAACTAAAAAAAATTTTTTTTTTGTAAATAATCTTAAAAATAAGAAAAAACGATGAAGTAATACACTAATGATTATTTCCAAAATGATGGTAAGGTAAAAATATTTCAAAAAAGAAAGAAAAATCCTAAAATCTCATGAGGAAAAAAAAATTTTTTTTTAAAATGGCAGGAAAATTTATCGAATTTTGTTCCGGTTTTTTGGTTTTCCGGTTTTCTGATTTCCGGATACCGGGTTCTGTACAGTATATGATTTTACATTTAATGGCATCTAGCTACTGTTGATGGCCAATGGGATGACTCATTTTTCAATTTTTGTAAAGCAAAATGTAATACCTGGAAAAATTAGACATTGCAGATATATTTTTTTCCAAATCACATATCTCCTGTGAGTAGCCTCAAAAGTTTGAATTTTCGTGCAAAAACATCAACAAAATTGCCAAGAAATTTTGATTAAAGTCGTCATACGTTTGGTTAGGAAGTACCACTTCCGTTTACAACTAACTTTTTCTTAAAATGCTAATTAAATTTCCTTAAGGGAACAGAGATGCCCCTACTGGAAATTGAAATGGAACACAAATTTGGTGCAACTGTAAGTCTTTACTTATTTGGCCAGTAGTGCTATCCAAGCGATTTAAAACTCATCACGAATAGGTAGTTGCATCTACAGAGAAGCAAATATACCTTCTGAACAAACCAACTGCGTTAAGAACCGTATTGACTAATAAAAATTACAGCATTCCTGTAAAATAACAGTAAATACATAATCGTATACTCGAAGACTTCTTCTACAACTAACTTCACTATCACTTAGCATAATTAAATGTATTTATATATAAAAAAATTTCGCTTATGATACATGAAAAAAATTTTTTTTGCTTAATTGAACAAAAGCATTTTCTACTTGAAGTGATTTGATTCTGGTTCATACACTACTGTAGGTAAATTTAAGTTTGACTTTTTGAGCTCTTTGTTCTTTCATTTGGTTATCAGAATTGTTGTACAGTCCAAAAGAATTCTTTCTGCGTAGTTTTTCACTTTTAAATAACTTGTGGAAAATTATTATATAAACTTTTTTATGTTAATGACACATAAAAAAATATTTTTTGCTTAACAGAACAAAAGCATTTTCTACTTGAAGTGATTTAATTCTGGTTCTTACACTAATGTAGGTAAATTTAAGTTTGTCTTCTTGAGCTCTTCGTTCTTTCATTTGGTTATTAGAATTGTTGCAGAGTCCAATAGAATTCTTTCTGCGTAGTTTTCACTTTTAAATAATTTGTGGAATGATGTAATTTATAAAACATGTCTTGATAAGAGTTTTAATTTTTTCCCCGCCGCACCTTGGCTGACAATATGAAAATCAGTTATCCTGTTGAGGAAATCTTCTGGGTGGGTGAAGAATATTTGTCTGAATGGACCTTGGCGTAAAATTTAATATTTATTCCATTGCTAATATTTGCTAAATGATGAGAGGGTCATTGTGGGACTGCATGTCTTCACGCATGTTAAGAGAAATATATAAAGACCCCCTTCATACAGTCTGGCTTGTTCAAAAATTTGAATGAATGAACGAATCTAATTGAACCTTCAAAACGTTTCCAGGATCAGCAAATTAAATCTCACTAATTAATAATAAATAACGTCATAAATTCAGGAATTTAAACAAGTTAAATATTCCTTACTTTAGCGGTGATGATTTAGGAAAACTCAATTATTCCATATACCTATTGTCACCAAACTCGATGCGAGAGCTTTGCTTCAATGAGCCTAAGCAGGTTGAACATAACTCACTGGTCACTCACTTGAGATCATTTTTAGGTCTAAATAATTGCTAAGGGTCAGGGAACTGGCCTTGCATCATAAAGGTTCTGAGTTCGAATCCCGGGCAAGACTTCGATGTTTTTTCATTCTCCGTACTATCTGTCCTTACTGTGGCGGTAACGTTGGCCCAACTAATATGGTGCCCCTGAAAAAGTGTCCAAGAAATCTGCCCTTCAGATTGCCAGTATGACTTAATTCATTCTCCAGGTGGGCATCGAAAAAAATTTGCTAAGGGATTAACAGGCATAGTCAATTATTATGTTCAGTGAACGTGATTCACATCCCTGCAAAAAGATAGATGATTTTCAATATACTGTTCGATACGATGCATTTAACAAGATTCTTAGTGCTTCACAAGACTAGATTGTGACATTTGTGTCATTTCATTCATTATTATATCACTCCACAACTAAATTTCGAAGCAAAGTATTATACAGAAATGATTCAACTAATAGGCATTCCAGTGCTTATAAGTGTACCACCAGAGCTCATAAACAAACTTTAATTTTCCGAGGGTTATGTGAAAACTAAAATTGAATCTCTGTTAGTAGAAAAGGCTTCAGACCTGTTTACTTCTTTTCGAAAAAAGCTTAAAAGAATGAATTTTCTGCTTTTCTTCATCAGTGTGAAAAAATTTTAAAAAAAGATAAATTACAGCCTTCGAGTTTGCGGCTTTGTGTATATGCAGCATCTGGAAAAATAAAAGGAATGCCTAATAAATACAATATAATATCTATAATAAATGTCAGGAAATATAATGCCTAGAAAAACTTGTTCTTAGATATTTATCTGACATTTGCCAGATATCCAATAACAAGTTCTTGGGTATTTATAAAAACAAATTGTTGAAGGACACTATTTATCTTCTCTTGCTTCTTATAGCTTCAAATACTTTAATCTATCAATTTTGTAAAATACTCGCGTTGTTGATTATTTTTACTCAATGACTTCTTCATATTTAAATGAAAAAGTGCAATTATAAAATAAAATTTAAAAGGCGCAGTTTTATTCGACGTTGTTAAAGTCAATATTTTCGTCACAATGAAGATAATTACAGAAAAAAATCTGAAATTTCGTAAGTCACTATGACATTTGTTTGTTTAACCTGGTTCACAGTGTATGCTTTCAACGAAAATATCTAAGCAAAAAAATTAATGATCGCTAGTTTAAAATTCAAGAAAATAATATCTATCCCTGGTGCTTTAGCGTGCATTGTTTACAAAGATTTTTTTGTTGTTTTGCTCGTGTCTTATTTTGGAAAAGCAGCACTTAAACAAATAAAATATATTTTTTTTGTCTGAAAGAAGTTGAATAAGAAATTTTATTTTGTTTAACAGTTGGATTGAGTAAACATGTTATTTTAATCTGTTTTTAAGATATTCGTTGACTCTTAAGTTTATGTCAACAAAAATAAGTAAATTAATAAATGAAAGAAAAACTTTTCAAAATAAAACAACAGCTTGTTTTGAATTTAAAATCACAAGAGTTTTGTGCAATTTAAATAAAAGAAATCGAAAAGATAACACAGCTCAAAATATATTTGCGCTGTCTGTATAAAGTGTTTATTTAGCTAAAAAGTCATCTCTAACAAAGTAAGAGCTGTGGTGTAATACCTATCCGAATTTGATGTTCCAAAACTCCAAAAACTGTGTGAATGAATCCTTTATTTCAAGAAATTCTTCATCAAGCAGTCATACACACTTCAAGGAATGTAGTTGAACCTAAACTAAAATTATTCAGCTAGCTTACACCAAGTTCAGATGCATTTAATCCATTCATAAATTTTTTTTTTTAATTTTATATTTTATATCAGTCATTGAACAGTCGACCCTATTTTTTTGTGTTTACCACTTCAACTGTTCAACTATGTAGCCTTGTAATTTTGAACTCCATCCGGAAGATAAGGGAATTCATGGATCAAGTATTGGGAGAAATTTGCCTTCGTGGAGGACTTTTTGATGGAACTTACCCGCATACATGTTGAGGAAAACCACGAAACCTTTCACGGTTAGCCTGACGACAAGAGGACTCTAACCCATGATCCGTCTACCACTGAGGATATTTCACGTCCTGTGGTCGGTGCAAGCCGGATGTGGATGCGTATCGACCAGTCATCCCTGGGGTTCGAACCCACTCACCTCTTTGGAAGGCGAACGCTCCATCCTCTGACCCATCGAGGCTCATGCATTGTTTTTGCTCATTTGGTGCACGTCTGAAAACCATCAGATGACAACTATAGATTGTTTACAACTTAAGCAAGAGAAAAGGGAATTTTTTCTCGCACTCTGCTGAAAGTTTTTCAGATACAGAAATGTATAAAAGACATTTATGTTTTAGGTTGTATAGTAAATGTAATTAAGGAAAAGGGAGCAAGAGAGGACACCTTGAATAATTTTTATATTTATTAGTCAAATTTCCGCCTTGAGATTTCGTAGATTGGTAGCATTGATGTATATACTTCCATTTGCAGTTGTATAATCAGACTGTGAATACTTTAGTTAAAATTTGTTAAAGAAGACTTTTAAGGTGCAAAAGTAACTTTCATATCTTCTCTTTGCTCTTTTGTTATGTTTTATTTTCAGAATTTCTACAAGATTTGATATGTTATAAATTATACTGTCTCTTACCTATTTTAACAAATATTTTTGCTCTGTATACTTTCAATTGACAAGCATTAGTCATTAACAAACACATGACTTCGTAGATTTAGAGTAGACACGTGATATAGGAGCTAAAGTGGATATATTCACTCTGACCTCATTCAAGTATAAATCGAAAAAACAAACGAACTGTAAATTGGTTACAAATGTAACACATTTCATGTTATTAATTTCTAATTTAGAATTATTTTGCAAAATTAAATACTTTTACAATTAGTGGCTTCAACCTCAAGTAAAAAAATAAACCTTTATATCAATTTGCTCTTTAAAGGTATGGGCAAAATTTAAAGAAAGTTTTTATAAAGTTTATTGATATGATTCAGTATAGATGAATTAGATACTTTTTCCATACATTAAACTAAAACAGAGTTGTTTTCAGTGCTCTAGTAAGGGAAATATCGCTTATCCATGCACTCCGTGTGTTGTCCATTCAAGCCATTTCATCAAGTTAAAACTATGGACAGTAAAATACATTCAACTGAAAACTGGTTCCGTGTTCTTTTCAAATAAATCAAATTAAATAATGATTTTCAAATACTTATTATACAATATATGGGATCAAAATGTCTTATTTAAGTATAGTAAAATGCTCCATAACCTAATATTATTTTAATTATATGACAATATTCATTCCTGAGTTTGAAATTTATTTCAATTTTACTTTAGATAGAGCTTCCTGTGTTGTAATAAATAACTATTTAATAAAATATCAGGTTTGTTTACATTATTCCCATTGTTTGTCCACATTAGCCCCGTGTATTAGCTCCGCTATGGACTAAAAACTGCCTTTTTTTAAAAAAAAAAAATACAGAAGAACTAAATTTTGTTAATCCAGATAGAAACCAGATTGCACGTAATCGTTCAAATTATTTTTAAAAAAAATGGCTTCATGAATTAAATAGTGTTATTTATAATATTTTGGATTAATTGGTAAATTTTTATTTCTTTAGTTAAATACACCCATCTCTTTAGTAAAATAACTGCTGTAAAGAACTACCAAAGACAATTATTAGTACTGTTAGTCATATAAGATTTTCTAAATAATAAAAAAACAAATATTTCTAATTAATGAACTTCTGATCGAGCTTAAATCTACCAATCAGTTTTTAAAAATTACAGCTAGATTCTGCTAGAGATAAACAATTAATTTCAAATAATGTTCTTTTTTTTTTAAATTCAATGTAAGAATTTTGTCTTTAAACATATTTTAATTTTTCATTACGGTTAGAATTAGATAAAGATACAATTTTTCCATTTCCCACTATAACTTAACAGTATATTTCGATCTTAATGCATAAAGCTTATGTAATAGTATAAAACTTATTCTAAAAGAAAAATAGTTATCCATTTTTAATTCAGATAAATTATTAATTTCACGCTTGAACCCAATTACCGTAATATTATTGCTTTACATATAATCAAAACGAAATCGTTTTGTCCCAGACAAAATATTACGGGCTAAGAAAATGAAGACATCCATTTGCGATGTCGGCTTTTACTTATTCGTTCTGCTGTTTAATCTAATTCCTGCTGTTTGTTTGTCGTAGAATTTAAGGCGAAACTCAAGACACTGGCTAATTAAGGTATTCGCAGCTGTTATTTCTCTGGAGATAATTCATAAGGTTCAGGATGGTTACGCCTAATTCCCACCTCATTAAAAACGCATCGTCTGCAACTTCGAGAACAGAGTTACAGAACTGACACAATGTCAGGATAAAGGCATTTAGTTTAAGATTATTTAAATAGTCGGACGCTTAGATTAGGGAAAAATGGGGCATATGCTTTTAAATTTTAAGCGCATAGAATCTGAGGCTTAAAGCAATGTATTTTGGAATCTTCAATTAATATTCCCGCAGAAAACCTTGAGTATATTTTATTTACAACTTTTCAACTTATACTCTGTTTCAAGTTAAGACCATTGCTGTATAGGATAAAAGCAATCATCCGTAAGAGCATATTGTTCCGTTTTATTATCAAATTATACAAATATGCTTTCAAAAACAATATAAAAGCTTTTAAGCGTTAAACATGTCAGACAGAAATTTAATTCGTGCTATCTTTTATGATATATATCATAATATAAAATAAAAGTTATAGTTTCTTAGTCATACTGGAATTCCAGGCTTGGCGACTTATTTCAATAAATAAGGAGAACATTTTGTTCTTGGAAAAAAAAACTATGATGTTGCAAGAGCGTAGGATTTGATTGAACCACAAAAAGTGACTCGTCCTTTGCTGGCGTGCCCTAAACAAATCAGGTGAGAGCTAAGGAATTTTTTTTAAACTTTTGTTTCGCTGTAAAAGAAAATCGNCACCCATGTAATTCTAACTTTTCCTTGTGAGATAATAACCCTCAAAAAGTCTTTCATTTTCAAGAACACAAAAATTTGTTTTATCGCCAAAAGTAATATTTTTTGGTGATCAGCATTATTGAAATCAATTTCTATATTAATTAACATTTGTGATGAAGTACATAACATTTTAGAACAAAATAAGGATGTTTTACATACAATAAGTTGAAGTGCATAGCTGTTAGCATTACCCGAGAAATACCACGTGGAGGTCGCCATGCTACATTTCTAATCGGGGAGTTTTGATTTTGGCAGTTCCATTTGCCTACTGCCAATAGAAGTTGCAATTAAATTTTTTACAAAAAACATTTTTTCTGCAAAGCTCTAAGAAATTAGCACTAAGCATTTAGAATTTCCCTGAAAACACAATTATAGATTTGGCATCTTGGAGCAATTAATGAAATGATGTCAATTGACTTAACTCTTGACAGGCCAACATAAAGTTGTCCATGACTAAAAACTTGTTTAGTCAATACTAAAGTGATTTTCTCAAAAGTCTGATCTTGTGACTTATTTATAGTCATGGAGAAGGTGAGTTTAAATTAAATATTATCATGTTTTTAGGGCATGAATCTGAATTGAACAACCTGATAATGCTCACTCTGGTTATTGTTTCCGTTTTTAAAAGCGCTATATGTTGAGCCACCTCATGTAACAATTGGCATGTGACATTATTAGCAGCAATCATTGGTCGATTTTTTAACGTTGCCATTCGGGGAGTTGTAATGAGGCTTTTTTTTGGTGCTGTGTAAGAGAAATATATATATAGATAGATAGATAGATTATACAAATATGCTTTCAAAAACAATATAAAAGCTTTTAAGCGTTAAACATGTGAGACAGAAATTTAATTCGTGCTATCTTTTATGATATATATCATAATATAAAATAAAAGATATAGTTTCTTAGTCATACGGGAATCCCAGGCTTGGCGACTTATTTCAATAAATAAGGAGAACATTTTGTTCTTGGAAAAAAAAAAAACTATGTTGTTGCAAGAGCGTAGGATTTGATTGAACCACAAAAAGTGACTCGTCCTTTGCTGGCGTGCCCTGAACAAATCAGGTGAGAGCTAAGGAATTTTTTTTTAACTTTTGTTTCGCTGTAAAAGAAAATCGCTTGCAAAAAAATTCAATATTTTTTATTTTTTCTTCAGTTTTATTAGATGCGAACAGAAACTATTATTTAAATATGGTGCAACTCATCAACTTTTTGGGGAATAAAAAAATAGTTTTTATTCAATAAGTTTTGTTTTCCACTTTTCACATGATTTCAGAAATCAAGCAAAGATAAGGCTGTGCAACAACTTTTCGAGAGCTGATGATGTTGATATATGTTAGCGCTGAGACTTTGGCACTCATTTGGCGGGCACTTAGATGCGAACAAGCTCTCTCCAGCGGGACAATATTTTTTTTACTTAACTTGAAACAGAGTATAATAAGCAAGGAAAAAAGTTTCCAATAAGCGTAATTATTTTGTAATATTATGTAAAAAAAGCGGTTTTTTAATGAAGTTCTGTGGGATGGGAAATCACAAAATGAATAAAACAAGTACATAAAGTATAGCAGTAAGAACTTCAAGTAGTAAGTTTATAGAGTTTTGTTTTTACAAAATATGCAAATTATCAGTCATGGAATAAATTTACTAAATGTAGTAAGAAAATGTGTGAAACAATTTGTAAAATGAAGCGATGTGATAAGAAATAATAAGATACTTTTGATATAAATTATACAAATGAATAAATAAACATTTAAGAAAAAAGAAAATATTTCTATTTATATCTATATAAATGAATCAGAATGTCTACATGCATGTACCTTATACAAATTCACAATTCTGAAGCAATCCTCACAAAATTTCGTTGACATACATTCGAGATGCAGCGAACCAATTGTCTACTTCCAGCCCCAGTTCATATATA
>NC_092207.1:20632487-20644431 GCF_043381705.1 Parasteatoda tepidariorum
TATATATATAAAAACTACATCCTTCTAGTTACTACTCCCGATACATGTCGACTTATTCTACCATTTAAAGAAGAAAGCTATTTTTTTAAAATTTTAGTCAGTTTTTTTTAAAATTATTTATCAAAAATACGAAAAAGGAAAGCAATTTGCAACACAGTTTGCTTCATGCCATCTGAAACTTTATTCAGTCAAACGCAAATGTATAAAAGTAAAATATGATTATGAACGCATTCTTTATTAATGCTAGGTCATTTTCTAAATCACTTTTTTTAAAAACAAAATGGCTTTTCAATGAAACTTTAAAACAATTCTATACAAGAGGAACTTAACAAATTTTTAAAGAAAATATTTGATACATAAAAAATGAAATACATTTTTTTTCTATTTTCTCGTTTTTTTTTCTTTCTTTTTTGTTCAGAAAAACCACAATAACTTATGCCCGTATCAAAAAGTGATTTCTTTGAAAGAATCGCAGCAATCGTTTTGATTGCATTTTTGATTTAAGTAACACTTGAGATGCTTATTCTTTTTTATCCTCTATGTTTTTCAATAGTTGCATTTGGAATTCTATTTATTTATTTACTTTTTTTGCTGAAAATATAGACTAAAAGATAAAGTTTAAAAAAAGTATTCTGAATTGGTATATACTTTTTTTTCAAAAGAGACGAACAAATTATACTTTATCAGCAAAATAAACTCATTTCTAGAATTTCAAATTTATATCCCTGTTTTTTTATAGTTTTAAGAGGAACAATAAGAGGAGATATTTACTTTACATTTAACAATATTTTTTTTAAAAACAATAAGTTTGTTGCTAAACGTGATCTCATCTTATCTTACAGTTCTGATGAAAATGTTAAATGTTACTATTCAAATCAGCCGCCATCATTTAGCCTATCTTTTGGCTAACTGTGGAAATCAAGTATTTTCTATTCAATCTGGTGATTTTAGGCTTATTAAAATAATCCCATACGCCTTTAGGACAATTATAAATAAGAACTGAATTTTCTCAGTCAGTTTAAACTCGCCGCAGGAATTTTGCAACGTGCCTTGCATGCTTATTTCAACCAATGCTTATTTCAACCAATAAAAGTTGGAATTCTCCATTTAATCTGGGAATTTTAGGTTCATTTAAATCATCCAGTATACCCTTACTTTGGTTAAAAAATGTGCGAAAATTAAAAAGGCTGGTTAAATTCCCCATTGGCCATTTTTGTCTGGTATGTCTTGTAGGCTCATTGCAAATGGCAGCAAATCAAGTCGATTGAGCAATAGGTGATAGATTCCATAATTATCTTTTAGTTAAGTGGTATCATTGTTACAAGCCTAAGAAATATCAGACTAATTAGAAAATTTTAAGTTTTCAAATTTATCCGCAGAGTGGTTTCGTCGGTTTAGAAAGAATCAGATTTTTTAATTAATTTACAACATATACGGTATGCACTTCAACCCGCCATTACGAAATATCCTAAATATGCTCCTTTACATGTGAAAAAACCTTGTAGATATACACTTGTATTCAGATACAACGCACAGTTTCCGGAATATCCTTCGCAATATTATTATTACAATTGTTCGCAGTAAAGTTATTACAATATTGTATAACGAATTATTTTATATTCTTCACATTTTATTAAAAAAACATTAATGATTAATACTTATGAGTGATTTAATTTTCCGGCTGTTCTGTAAAAAATAAATAGAAAATGGTTGAAATTCTGATTGAATTTTCATAGAGCATAGAGGCTGCGCGGCTGTTCTGTAAAGATAAATGGAATATGGTTAAAATTTTGATTGAATTTTTATAGAGCAGAGAGACGAAGTTGCAATTAAAGTGGAAAATCGTAGAAATCTATTTGGCGAAAATCATTTAGCTATTTGGCGAAGATCATTTAGTCACCTAGCACTGTGTTCCACTAAAGATAAATCTTTCTAGATATTTAAAATGGTGGTCAAGATTCCAATTGTGTTGCCATACAACACAGAGATGCAATTGAAATTTGAGAGCTCTAGACCTTCGTCAAACTGGCGAAATTTTGATTGGCAAAAAATTTTGTTAGAAGTGAACAATAGTTTCATCAGGTTCAGAGGTATCAATAGTTTCATCAGGTTCAGGAAGAGGAAGAAATTTTGACTTTAACATTCAACCTTGCCAAAACTTTATTAATTTTTAAATTCATTAAAACCTTGTTCTATCTAATTAAACTGCTGTTCACAACTCATTTTATTAAAAGAAGAAGGAATTTTAAAAAAAATTTGTTTTTGTGGTAACTCTTATTTTTGTGCAAGTTAAAAGAAAATTTGTAATGAAATTGTTATAATTTATCTACCAGTTTTTGTTTTGATAAAAAGATTGAAGCTAATTATATACGTTCAGTTTTAATCAAAATAAGTCATACAAATGTTAAATTTGTACTAAAAAAAACCACCCAACAATGCTCGGGAACAAAACGTTTTCCAAAGTGATTATCTTACAACAGGAAAGTGGAAAATTCATTTTCTATCTGAAAATAGAATTCCTCTCGAACTTTGCCTTTAATTCCTGTTTCGCTCCTAGATCTTCATTTTCCGGTTCAGCAATAATGAATTGATTTCCGTTAAAAAGAATATCTTTCCGTAACTCTTTACTGATCCTGAATACAAATCACCGTTTATTAGGAAAGAAAAAGTAAAAAGTTTTTCGGAAGTATTTACTGCCATTAAAATGTATATCCAATGATCCCTTTGACATTTTAGAAAATGTACGGCACTAAATTAGTGCAAGAAACGCATCTTATATAACGTCTTTCATAATTTGCTTTCACATGAATGAATCCTATTAGTTTATGTAATTAATACATAGTTTATTTAACACTTACGATTTAGATAAAGAAAATAAATATTTTTTTCAGTTATAGAAATAGGACATTGTGTCAGTTCGTCGTATGACAAATCGTCGCAATGGCAATTCATCGTAAACACTTTTCGTTGGAGGCACAACTTTGTTCTTAGAGCACAATTCGTGGAAAGAATAATTTTTCGCAGGCACAATTCATTGTAGACGTAACTTTATTTTTAGAACACAATTTTTCGCTGGAACAATTTATGAAGAGTACAATTCATTGCAAAACAACTTCGTTTTTGGAACACAATTCGTCGCAGGAACAATTCGTCGTGAGCACAATTCATTGCAGACGCAACTTTATTTTTAGAGCACAATTAGTCGTAGGAATAATTTGTCGTGAGCACAATTCATTATAGACACAACTTTATTTTTTAGACCATAATTTTTCGCTGGAACATTTTATGAAGAGTACAATTCATTGCAACACAACTTTAGTTTTAGAGCACAATTAGTCGTAGGAATAATTTGTCGTGAGCACAATTCATTGTAGACACAACTTAATTTTTTAGACCATAATTTTTCGATGGAACATTTTATGAAGGGTACAATTCATTGCAACACAACTTTATTTTTGGAACACAATTCGTCGCAGGAACAATTTGTTGTGAGCACAATTCATTGCAGACACAACTTTATTAAAAAAATTTTCGAGTACAATTCGTCGAAGGCATAATTTTGCAAGCACAACTTGTTATAGCGACGATTCACCGTAAAAACAATTTCTTGCGGTTTCCATGAAGCGCATCACTGAGAAAATAAATATGGTCAAAACTATTAGAATACGATAAAACTTATCAGGTTTCTGGTGCAATTGGAAACATTGAAAAGCGTTGTAATTTTTATAAGTTGTAATTAGGCTTTGGTAATGTTTTGAGTAAAATTAACAATAAAATATTGTTTTATATATATGCCTCAAAGCCCAAAGGTCAAGAAAACTGAGATGAGCACAGTAGACCTTGGCCCTCTATAGGCTGTCGCGTCACTGAGTTTAGTTTATATATATGAGTTAAAATTTGGTAAATTCAGTAATTTTATCCTGGTACGTTAGAGCATGTCGTATATTTATAACCTGTTAGTTACAGTGACTTTCTAATTGTATACGTTTTATTGATTCCTCAAAATAAACACACCAATCCTGAGCATAAGATAAAAATGGCTTTCTTTTAAATTTATTCCAAAATAATGGAATTTTAAAAAAATCCACAATTAATTATAAAATTGCGAGAGTAATTCTTCGTTATAATATTTAAATGCATTGGTTCTAACTGATCTAACTCAGTTTGTTAGTTTGCATCTTCAAAAAAAAATTAACAAATTAATATCATGAACTCTGAAGTTTATTCAATTTCTGATAGCCGGAATATTCAGACACCTCTCAGCGGCTTCAGAACACATGTTTACACTGAGTACCTTTATCAATTTATATGAAGATGACGCAGTAAGTGTAGATTCAATTTCTGATAGTTTAAATATTTAGGCTCCTCTTTGCGACTTCTGAACAAACAGTTACACTGAGTACCTTTTTCAATTTATACGCAGATGACGCAGTAAGTGTCAACATTCCACTTATTTTTAAGTGTTATCAACATTAAATAATACAAATTATAATTTCAATGCAATAATACAAAATTAAATCGAATAATAAATGCAATATTCTATGACAATAATAATAATAATTATACAATTATGCTAAAATTCTTGAGTATCAAGTATGCCTAAAGTGAGACTCATTTGTAAATAAGATAATCTAATCCTGCAATCTCACCGCAGTTGCGGGATCGATCATATCATTCATAAATGTATTTTATGTGTTCATCGGGTTTTTGGGTGCTAACCTTACTGTTATACCATATTGGTTAATTTTGTGGAAATCATTATTTTTTTAAATTTTTTTAATCCTGTCATTTTATTTTTGACTGTATATTCATCTCTTAAGTCTGACCTTAAATCATCTCTATTTTTACAATTCAAACCTTTTATCCTACTTATAAAAGTTAACCATTGCAACAGCAAAACGCGTTTAGGTTTTAATAAAGGTTTGACCATTTGAGATTTCAAATGTTGCATTTCAATTCTAAATTAACCATACACCGCGCATGTAGCATTATTTATTGTGGAATAATTTTGATGATTTGAAAACATCTATTGTAAAACTAGTTTGTCGAGCATTTTTTGAACGTTTAATGAGAATTTTCAGGTCTTAGTTCGGATTAAATCCTACAAGCTATCAAACACTTCCGAAAAAGGAACATTTAATTAGTAGAGAAGAACTTGTGAAATTATAGGAATTTGCAAGTTGATATGGAATGCATAAACGTCTTGGGAAAATACTTTGATAAACTCTGTTTAAAAGTGATCACGCTTTATATCAAGCTTTTCCTTATTTTGATTCTCAGATAAGTAATTTACAAGCTACCAGATAAAAGCACAACCTATAGAAATATATTTGTATTTACATGGTAATCATAAAGCTTCTTCATAAGCTCTCATAAGAAACATTTGAAAACATGGCTTTTTATTATACTGACCTATTCCTTGAATCTATTTATTTATTTCAGATCTCTTTAAGAAACAAAGATTATAAGATCTCTTTAAGAAACAAAGCCTATATCACCATTAAACTGATCATTAAAAGACATAAAACTTAAGCTAACTCCAATAATAAGAACCTTAAGATAACCTAATCCGAATTACAGCTCTACCATCTAAAGATTTCTTTTCATAAAATATACTCTCCTGAAAGAGTAAAAACAAAAGCAGCTTCAATACTCTTTTCAGAAAAATGTCTCTCCTTTTTCTTCCCTTTTCTTCGTCTCAAGGGAAAACAGCTGTTAGTGTTTCTCCTACCAATGTAGTTGTTTTGAAACTGTAAAGGTGGCAGCAACTTAGATATCTAAAGGTCTTGCATCATTTATAAGTCGGAGAACCTTTATAACGAGTCTTGTGGCTCGATACACCTGGAACGTTTCTTCCAACCCCCTTCTGGACCTATTAATCATTCCACCGAATGTTGAATAAGAACAAAAAGTGGTTTCCTTTTGCTGAGCTGACGAGTGTTTTCTGAAACAAAGTTTGCGTGAAAACTTACACAAAAGGATTTTGGGGAAAAGAATAACTAGTTTTGTGGAAATGGTTCACCTGGTGTTTTCAAAGTGTCGGTGTTTCTTTTACTTATAAAATAGGTGTTAAGAAATTAAATAAAAAGTGGCAAGAGTTATATACACACCGTACCAATTTGCAAAACGTTTAGAAATGCATTAATGTATATTTTTTTAAATAATGGTATATGTGTGAAATATAATAACATAATGACTATATATAATAAATGTCGATCAAAAAATTTCTGTAAATCGTCATTTGGTCACCGCTATTTTTATCGCAAATGCATCTCGTGTGCATTTTATTATTATGGTCTATGATACTTGGCATATCAAGTGCATTTTATTATTATAGTCTCTGATACTTGGCATCCCATACGCATTTTATTATTATGGTCTATGATACTTGGTATCTCATGTGCATTTTATTATTATGGTCTATGATACTTGGCATCCCATGTGCATTTTATTATTATGGTCTTATTTTGGTCTATGATACTTAGCATCGTATGTGCATTTTATTATTATGGTCTATTATACTTGGCATCCCATCTGCATTTTATAATAAATAAGGAGCGAGTAGCGATGGCTCAAAGGATAGAGAGTTCGCGTTTCAATGAGGTGAGCCGGGTTCAAATCCCAGCAATGGCTGGTCGATACGAATTCTGCACTCAGCTTGCACCGATTACAGTGCTAAAGTGAAATATCCTCGGTGCTAAACGGATTATGGGTTAGAGTTCCCTTGTCAGGCAGGCTAACCGTGGGAAGCTTTCGGGGTTTTCCCCGCGCTGTAACACAAATACGGGTTAGTTTCATCTAATGGTACCGAAACATAGCTCACATTTTCATGGTTTTAATAGTATTTTTTGACGTGAAAATTAATCATAGGCATGAAAAAACTTCCGTCACTCGTCACTGTCTTATAGATGTAAACTCAAAGAGCATTTTATTATCAAAAATTAATTATAAAAATTGTTTTCGAAATAAAATTTTATTTTTAAAATTCGTTTTCATTAATTTAAATTAAATTGTATTGAAAATGAATGCATTATTAATACGTTAATTTGTTTGAACTGTCTAGTTATTCAAGAAGCTGTGGTTAGTGACGGACCTACGGGTAAAAATATAACTGAAATTTAGCTGTTTGTATAAACAAATACATTTTTAAAGCCTTAGTTTGATCGGGCATGCCACTCATTGCAGAAGCTGCTGTTTGCAATGCAATCTAAATTAAGTTGTTTTTATCAACAAATTGAAAATTGAAACATTAATGTGGTTGGACACTCTATTTGTTGAAAGAGATATGGTTATTGAAGAATCTGCGGCTAAAAGTGCAATTTAAATTAAGTTACGAATTCAATATTAAAACATTAGTCGAACTCACTATTTATTGAAGGAGCTTCGGGTATTGCAGACTTTGTGGTTTAAAAGCCAATCTAAATAATATTGCTTTTATCCATAAATTCATCATTAAAACATTAGTTTGGAGGGACTTTTTGTTTATTTAATTAACTCTGGGTATTGAAAAAGTTGCTGTTAAAAGTGCAATCTAAATTTAATTTTTTTATCAGTAAATTAATTATTGAAATATCAGCTTGGTTGAAAAGAAAGTAACTGTTCCTTACAACTGATACTTTTTAAACACAAATATATGACTCTTTTCAATGTGCGATTGAATATGTTCTCTCATAAATCTAATCTTTTCAAATAAAATATACATAATTTAGTTTCAGAAGTTTAACATGGTTCATTAAAAGCGATTTTTCTGAATTGCTAAACAGTATTTTAAATATTCACAAAACAATATTTGAGAAATTAAGCAAGTTTTCATCATGAAAAAATATACATTAGTTATTTAACATGATTAACTGCTTTTATCCATTAAAACAAGATTTAAAAAAATCATATCTTAATAATTGGATATTTTATTTCTTTGACGTCAGTTTGTTGGAGTGATTAAAATATTATAAAAAAATAATAACGGAAAAAAAATTTGAAAAGAAATTTCGAAAAAAAAAAGACTAGGATTCTTAGATAATTAAAGAATAACGAATAATATTAGAATAAAATAACTATTTTTCATTTGAGACTTTATTACGAAAGGATTGTAACTTAATACACTGTGTAAAGAACGATTCTTATTTCATTTCAGTTCGCTGGCATAATTTTCGGAACATCATTTTATGATTAAAGAAGTTTTACAAAAGAAGAATGAATTTAAATTGAGAAAACGTATCTTATTAAATAAATTCCATTTCTTTTCATTTTAATCGTGAGGACCGAAAAAAATGAACAAAAGTGTTTCTCTCGAAAGTTGAATTAAAACCAAGTTGAAAAAAGAAGAAAAGTCGGAAGAAAAGAATCTTTTTTTTAAATTCAAATACATTCAGGTATTTTTTGTTTAGGCTCACTTCGTAAATTTTAATGAAAAATGTAAATAAATCTCGCTAATTCTTTTCCTTGCTTATTTCTTTTTATTTCTGACTGTTTGCCATTCGCTTATATGACAGTGTAGGCAACTAAATTGTATTTAATTTTTTCTTCTTCTTTAGTATAGAATATAATAGAATATAAAGACAATCGAGAAAGATTTGTTCTTACTTTTATTTTCTCTCTTTTATATTGCATTTCTTAAAAAAGTAGTTCTTCGAAGTAGCAAAGGTGACAAGTTAAGTTTCGAAATTTTTGTCTAGTAACATGAACACTCTTAGAAATAAAACTCTCCTTTTTGACGATTCAGAAATCATTTCGTCATAAAATTATGTGATTTGTGACGAAGCGCGAACTTTCAAATGCATGACAAAAATGTTTCCTCTACTGGGAAACTCATCGCTATCTCACTACCGCAAATTTTCGAGAATAATTCTCATTTTGACGGAAATAGAATGACTAAATATCTCTTTACTTTTGACGAAATTCTTTCCCACTCAGAATACCATCGTGGATAATTTCGTCACTTTGACGAAATGTCTACTCATAGCATATACTGGGAAGCGTTTTCGCCCCAAACGAATACATTTTCGTAAAATTTGATTGTCCATTTTCTAGAGTGAACGTGCTGAAGCCGAAGTTGTAAGTGCATATGGATCTCAGGAAATATTTATGCATGTGAACAAATTTGAATTGCAAAAATATTTCCCCACAATATCCTTAAATTATGCCAGAAAGTTTCTCATCTTATTTACATTTCTTATGAAACCACATATGATTATTGTGTTACTGCCACTCTAGTCAGGAAAGTTCCACAGTGGACTGAATGTAAAGACACAGTTCCCGGTAGAACACCGAAGTCTCTCTCTGCATCTCTGGCTGCAGTCAGTAAGCGGATGGGTGACCACTTTGATCATCCTGCGTAGCAACCAAAGGTGCGTGGTATTGGTCCTCGGTAAACTGTTCCACCGTAAAGTGCTCGACTTCGCACGTTGGTCTACTACCGAAACGGTCATGACTACCAAAGCAGGGGAGCCATCTCCTCTGCAGAGGATCAAAATTGCGATGGTATATCTTCGGATCATCCACAGACCGTCGCTAGTAGCTAATTGTGCAGCTCTAATGAGAAGTAAATAATGTTCCTACCTAGTCGGGAAAAGATAAAGATACAGAGCGACCTTTTTGATTGGGAACTTTAAATCTAAACTTCTGTCACCGAATGCTTATTGCCAAATTATTGTGCATCTAACTTCAGTTTTGAAATCAATATTTTTGTGGTTGCCAAACATATGAAATTAGTTTTTGCGATATCTCACAATAATTTGTGGTTTTTTAAAATTTCTGAATTATGTGAAGTTTAGTTTGAACATTCGTTGTTTCACATTAGTTTTATAAATATATCAAATCGCAGATGATGCTCAAAATATAGCAATATTTTTGTATTGTTTGAAAAGAAATCTCTTTGTTGAGATTCTGCTTAGTGTCATTTTAAAAGATGCCTTTGTTGAGTAAACTTTATTTTCACTCAAGCAATTCAATTGAAAACTGACTTGTTTTTGCCATGAAACGGTTAAAACTTATGGTTAAAGCAGCTTTGTCTTTTTTTTTTTTTATTCTGTTGTTCAAATTGTAAAAATGAGGATGGATATAGACGATCTTCCAACGGACATCTATAGAATTCTGTCTCTGATGAGAATAGGAATTTGAAATTTGGTAAGTATTTGCTTATTCGGAGCTTGGGAGAGAGCAATATTTTGTCTGAGAATTTTACAGACTAGTAGTTTTAAGAACAGACTAGTCTGCTAGAACAAACAGACTAGTAGTTCTTACAGACTAGTAGTAGACCAGTTTACAGACTAGTAGTTACCAGCATCACTCAGACTCCCTCAGAAGAGAATTTAAAGATTGCGATTTAAACGAAACCAACTCAACTTAAATTCAGTTCATACTTGTCTAGTAATTGAGACAAGTGGGAAAAATAACTCAGACATTTCTAAGAGTCAGACGATTGTACAAGTTACTCATACAAATATGACTAGTCAACAGGAAAGGTGAGCCAAATCACCCTAACAAACATGGCACGTGTTTCCGGCAAGGGTGGCTCATCATTCAAGTAAGGGTCACAGGTCACAAAGGCAAACATGATACTTAACTCAGAAAAGAACAAAAATGAGAATACTCAAAGAAATGAATACTCATAACAAGTGACCTTCGGACAGGTCTAACAAGTCTCTAAGGCAAGTGCAAACAGTAAGCATACTCAAACAAAAATTTTACACGTGACAATGACATGTGTCAATAGTCAGACAGACAATTGAGAAAGTGAAAAGCCCCCATTCTGCACAATTAAAAACCTGTCTTAATCACATGTTTTGAGGTGTCTGTGATAATTTTTTGAAATTTGTTTTATCGAAAAAGAAAATTTAATATTTTGCGTTGTATTATACCTTAAGTATAAAAAAAATATTTAAAACTTTCTTCAAAACTTTTCTTTTTTTTCTTTAAAAAAAACTTGAAATTAAAAGAAAGAAAAATATATATGCGTTTCTAATTTTCCCATGGAAATAAAAATAGTAAGCTGTTTTTAAAAACAAAAATTGATTGATTGATTGCAATAAAAACATAAATATTTTACATATCAAAATAAAATTGCAAGTTTTATGTAAATATATATCATAGTTTAAAGGATTTTTTACATCTTTAAGTTCAAAATTTAATCACTCTACTTTTATAAAATTTTTGCATTGATACATGATATTTAAAATTGAGATAGATTATTAATCGAAATATTTTTTTAATGCCATAAAAAACATTCGTTTTTTTAGCATGATTAGCTTTGTTTATCGAAAAAATAGTATTAAAAAATGATATCGATTCAGTAAATGGACATTTTATTTTTTGAATGTTAGTTTGCCAGAGAAAAAAAGAAAAGAGCAATATTTCAAAAATAGCGCATATGATTTGAATAAAATAACAATTTTTCATTTAAGACTTAATCATAAAAAGATCATGATATAAATATACTATCTGAAGGACGATTCTTGTTTCATTTCTATTCACTGGTATAATTTCTGGAACATCATTTTATGATTAAAAAAGTTCTAGAAAAGAAGGATGAAACATACCTTATTAAATAAATTTAATTTCTTTTCATTTTAATCGCGTGGACGGCAGCGAAAAAAAATGAACAAATTTTGTTGCAAGCATCAAAAGAAAGCTGAATTAAAATATGGCTTTAAAAGAAAAAAATCTGCATGAAAAAGAATATAATTTTAAGAATTTAAATCATTTAGGTCTTTTTTAAGTTCTTTTCATAAATTTGAATGAAATATATGAATCCCGCTTATAATGTTTTATTCCTATTTATTTTCTTTTAGTGTATGTGCATGGAGATTTGTGCAATCTGATCGTATTTAAATATTCTTTAGAAAGCAATCAAATAAAGTATTTAGAATTTGAGAAATATTCAAATCTAACTTTTATCCTAAAGTTGAATTTTATATATATATATATATTGACGAAGCGCGAACTT
>NC_092207.1:20644548-20646752 GCF_043381705.1 Parasteatoda tepidariorum
AGTGATAGACGGATATATGATAAGTGTAGTTTTGGGACTTCAGGGCTGAAAACATGCCAATGAATTATAATTAGATTTTTGTTTCAAAAGAGGAGTTATTTTAAGATCTTTCACTTCCCTATAAGGAAGGATTAAACGATTTTCTACGAGTATTAAATGATTTGCGATGAAGCGTAGGAATACAAGAAATGCAATATGACTGCCCTTTTTACCCATTTTAATTATCGTATAAAACGGAAGAGCGATGGTTTTTGCCTGTCTTTTTGTGTATAATGCTTACCAACTAAAGTCCGTCAGATTTGACTGTAACTGAGTCTCCCCCCCCCCTCCAGCTGGAAAGGGGCTCTGAGACGTCTGCTTCGCCATCGATTACTAAGTAAAAAAGATTACGCAGAATATGGCCTCGTTACTCATGGAATTTTGACTCATAATTAACTAAAAAATATCGGGGTTGTTGCCCTGATATATATATATATAATATGTTACCGGCAAAGTATAAAATACATCTCCGATTCGTTTCAAATATCACTTGGCAAGACTCGTGACTTTTGACTAATTATTAACAAAAATTATTTTTTTACTGTGCTACATGGAAATGGAGGAATTTACTGAAATTTACATGGAAAAATTTAATGAAATGTAATTCAAAATGTCATTCAAGCCAGCCATGTTGTAACAAGTAGGTTAATTTAATATTTTTTTCATGAAAATTTTGTTTCCCTTAATAAGAAAGGCTTAAATTTTGTTTTGTATAA
The DNA here is from genome assembly GCF_043381705.1 of Parasteatoda tepidariorum. Taxonomy (NCBI): domain Eukaryota; kingdom Metazoa; phylum Arthropoda; class Arachnida; order Araneae; family Theridiidae; genus Parasteatoda; species Parasteatoda tepidariorum. The sequence goes on from NC_092207.1 coordinate 20,645,304, forward strand.
CTTCTTAATTTTCTTTCCACATTTTGAATAAATGTTTTTCAATGGCACTCTCAGTATTTTTTCAGAATAACATTTTTATTTTTGAGAAATGCATGTTACTGTGAATGTCTGAAATAGATAGTTTTACATTTATTCAATATTTTAATACATACTGACAATAGATTAGAACAAACATCAGTGTAGGGCAGTGTTTCTCAACCTTTATGATACAACGGACCCCTTTTAAATTTTTTTAAGAAGTCACGGACCACCCCTCTGGGGAAAAAAATTGCAAAAAACATCAATTTTTAGTATTTAATTTATTTTAGCATTTAATTTTATTATTTCAATAGTATACAAAATATTNAATTTTTAGTATTTAATTTATTTTAGCATTTAATTTTATTATTTCAATAGTATCCAAAATATTTAACATTAAAATTTTTAGTCTGAAGGTTGTTGCTGCTTTTTCGTAATTAATAAATTGAATAGAGGAATGGTTTTCGACAAAGCAACGAGCATAACATGTTCAACATTCAATCGATAACGATGTTTTGCTTTTATTGTCACAACTGTGGAAAGTCCGGCTTCGTTAAGATACGCTGTAGCTAACGGAATTATAGCTGAAATAGCTCGCTTTACAAGCAATGGGTAGGCTTCTTTCACAGAAAACCAGAACTCTCTGAGTGTTTTTGAATCGAAATCCATTTTTAGCAAGGACTTTGTTCTAAGATCAATAAGCTCATCTTTGGCAAGGTTCATATCATCGATACAGTCAATATCACAAAGAAAAGGATGACTAATCCACAACTCATCTTTTATCTTTATCTCATCTAAATTAAAATATTTTTTCAATTAAACTTGAAGTACTGTCAGGTGTTCACAGATTTCATTTTTTAAGTTATTCAGTAACAAATTTTCTTGCCAAGATCCATTTTCAGAAAGCACTTCGTCCAACATTTAAAAGCTTGCATATATTTCATTTTGAATTCTATTTTTTTCAAAGTGGCATCTTCAATTAGAATGCTTGTAATTTCTCAGTTGCATCCATAATGGTGATATTGGGTCCTTGAATTAAAATACTTATATTGTTCATGTGGTTAAAATTATCTGCCAGGTAAGCCAATTTATAGGTTAAATCTTTTTTGTTTAAATATTCGAAGAATGAGTTATCTTTTTCTTCTAGAACAAGTGATAATTCGATCTTCAACATGAAAAATTGTTTCAAAACCTGCCCTCGTGACAGCCAGCGCAATTCCGTGTGGTACAGAAGTACCTCATGTTCTGCGTCCATTTCTTGACACAGCGTTTTAAAGAGACGATGATTAAGAGCTCTACGTCTAATAAAATTTACAGTTTTAATAACTTTTGATAATGCTTCTTTTAAGCTGGTTGGAAGAGTTTTTGTAGCCAGCGCATGTTTATGTAAAAAACAATGAGTAACAAGAACATTAGGAGACTTTTTTTTTA
>NC_092207.1:20647907-20665902 GCF_043381705.1 Parasteatoda tepidariorum
ATTTGCCCGATACTCCAAACACTGATGTTTCTTCTAATCTATCGTCAGTAAGTATTAAAATATCGAATAAATGTAATTATATCCACGAATAAATTAATATCAAATCGGATGTAATGAATATTTCGGACATTCACCAAAGCGACTATGTGATTGTCAACATTCACCGCTGAAATTCAACAACCGCCAATTTCGCTCATTCACAGTAACATGCACATCATTTTCATAATAACCTCATCAGGACGTTTATTTCATACTTTGCCTAAATAGTATCCGACATTGTATAGAATGCTTAGACATTCTATACGCAACGTCAGGCATTCTATACAATGCCTAATCATTCTATACAATGCCGGCGTTTCATACTTTGCCGGTAACATATATATACACTAGGTCAATCAATCAGAAATCTTAGATTAAAATTATATTGGACTTTTTCTGCGCGGATAGCAAAATATTGCTCTCGGATGCACCTTTTCAAGATGTTTTAGACATTTTTTATTGGTCTGAGAAGAGCAGCGGTATCTCCGGGGATAAAGCGCTCGTCTTCCAATGAGGTGAACCGGGTTCAAATCCCAAAAATGGCAGGTAGATTCGAATTTCCCATCCGCATCGCACCGACTACAGTGCTGACGTAATATACCCTCAGTGATAGACGGATCATGAGTTAGGAACCCCTTGCCACCAGGCTAGTTATGCGAGATTTTCGTGGTTATCCTCTTCCTTTAACGCAAATGTGGGTTAGTTCCATCAAAAATTCCTTCATGAAGGCAAATTTCTCCCGATACTTGATCGAGGATTTCCTTTCTGTTCTGGTGTGGGTGCAAAATTACAACGACGGAGTTGAGCATCGGTAGCCGTAAACTCAAAATTGGATCGGCTGTTCAGAAATGTATTTAAAAAATATTGGTCTGAAAGCCGGTTTATGTGAAGGCCGTGAAAGGTATTGGAAGTCGATGTTCACTGAACCAATTTAAAACGCTTCTGCCGTGATGAATATGTACTTTAATTTTAACTTAATATCTCTTTTTCAACAACCAATAATTTTAAATTAATAATTAATTCTTTTAATTTTAATATTTGTGGCAATATCGGGCACTTTTTTAAGTTCTATAAATTTCAGGGATTAAACGTCTTTGAAAAGTTTTTTTTTTTTGTCACTGTCTGCTTCTAAGAATCTTCTGTCAAAACACTGTGCTTTTACAATAAAAAAAAATAAATTTTATTAATCTGAATATTCTATATAAAATTACCGTTGCATAGATTGTTGATTGTAATAAATTTTATAGCATTTAGTTGCTGTAGATTGTTAGGTATGCAATTTTAAAAATCCAAGGCTAAATAATGCAATAATACAATACTAATAATATTAAAATACCAATGCTAAAAGCGTGTTCCTTATTAATAAAACATCTTTACTCATTTATAATGCATCGTTTTTAGCTTTAATTTTTTAAATATTCAGCAGTGCATAAGATATATTACTAAAATTGGTTGTGCTGTATATAAGATATCGAAGTTTCTAAAATCTTCAATTTATCGCATTTTTATTTTCAATCAACTCAAACTAGAAATTTTGATTAGTCCATGATAAAAAAGACCTTAAGGGTTAAACTAATTCTATTTCCTATTTCTTCAATTTATTTCTGTCCTATTTCTTCAATTTAATGACAATATTGAACAAAAAGATATGAATTTATAATGAATTGATTAGTTTTTTTCCTGAAATTTTTCATGTCTAAATAACTTAACTCATTGATAAATTAATGTTATCCTGAAAACAATTCAAAATGTCAGTGACAGTTCTTTCTAATTTTCATTTCCACGAAAACCTTAGACAGATTCCAACCCTTTCTCTACATTGTGGTTAGTTTTCTTTAATACTTAGCTACGTTTAGCTGTTTCCATTCAGTTATCTATGACTGGTGAAATTAGTAAATATTGTATTAATTCTAAGCCTGGTATGGGGTTGTGATGAGACAGAGCTGCAGCAAGAAAAAGTAAATACAGTTAATGTTGTTAACGGAAACAAGTTTTCAGGAGAGAGACCGCTTTCAAAAAAGAAGAAATGCTACGAACCCTACCTGTTTTATTCTTGCGGGGAATACTGAAAATTCTGAGGGTCAATGCGTAATTTGCAATAAGTCTTTAGTGCCTGCAAGGCTTAAAAGAGATATTGAAAATAACTACCCACATTTGAAGGATAAGACCGTTAGTTATTTTCAAGGACATGAAGAAGCACATCATGCGTGCATGGGTGTCTTAGATAGAATACCCGAAAACCGATAATGAAAACTCTAAAGATCCATCATTCTTGCATCAAGATTGGTCGTGTTGGCAAACAACACAGTACACCATCGCCGAAAATCTAATTGAACCATGTAAGACAGACTCTACTCTACTTGGAGAAGATACGACGAAGTAAGTTACACTAGTTCAATGTTCCAACAACACCATATCAGATCGCATCCAGGACTTCAGTCAATGATTTCAGTTTAAGATACGCTAATTGGTAGATTGTGAGGTAGTACCCCATCTTCAATGAAGCTTGATGAAAGTACAGATATTGCTGGACGTTGCCTCTGTGAGGCATCCTTTCAGAAGATCTATCGAAGATTTGTTTCTCTGTGCACTTTTAAGAGACTTACACAAAGAGAGAAGAGTTTTTTTAAATTCAGTTACAGCTACTTGAAAAAAAAATCAAATTGAATGTATCACATTGAACTGTCAAATTGAATCAAATTGAACTGTATTAATGTATTCAGCTGTGGAACTGAAACAAAGACTGAGAGGCACTGTATCAAGAACAAAGAACATTGCTCCAGAATGTAATAACAGTTATTTGCGCTTTACATCGCCATATCTCAAGTCGAAGAAAGGAAGAAAATTGATCTCCAGCTCATAAGATGTTGGCCCAATTACCAAAAATTCTGAAAACTTTATTTCATACTTGTTTACCATTATATAAAATATGTAACAAAAAGCGTAGTAGTTGGCAGTCTTGTAAAAGGCTGTAGTAGAACATGATTAGATGTAAATTCTTTTTTGAAACATTGCTTAAAATTTTTATAACTGGAACCCCTCATTAGTGCGGAATATTTTTCTTCGAAAACACGCAATATAAACGTAAGTGTGCAATATGCATGCTAAAATAAAGTGACTAGAAAAAGAATCTTACGGTCCTGGCCACATCAAGTGATTGGGTTTCTTCAGTTGAACGATTTTACCTCAGTGATCTTTTATTTCTCTTTCGTAAATTTATTTATGTCAGACTTATTTTACAACACCGTTCGATCAACTTTATTAGATTAAGTCGATCATGGACTGCAATAGTGGCACAACTCAAAAAACACACGTTTTGGACTAAGAACAGGTGTAAATATGAAAATACGCATTCTTTCAGCAGCAATACTAGCACAACTCATAATTCACCTTGAAGGTAATCTTCGTTTAAGAAAAATGAAGCATTTCTTTTGCATTTTCTTTAGCAATGAAAACTTATCTCAAAACTTGATTTTTTGATTTGTGCCGCTATTGCAGCCCATGAGCGAAGTGATGTATTTTATGTTTTGTGCAGTATATCCGTTCTTATATCTTGTGCTGGATTCTTTGTAAGGTAGTAGTCGGATATAAATTTTAACATTTATGTTGAAATTATTAAGGATAAAAAATGATAAAAAAACGTAGTACAATAGAGATAAAAAAAAAATTCTTACTTTAGCATTTAAAGTGGTATTAGTTTCGTTAACGAGTGAAATACAACTCAGTATTGAGTACTCAGATTAAACAGTTAATAAATGCGAGGAAATAACGGGGGTTGGTGAGCGAAAGCCGAAAAGGGGTAGAATATCTTAGTTATTAACCCCTTCCTTCTCGCTCCCGTGAAAATGACGAGGTGAGGTTTCGCCCTCTATTTCTCGCTCCCGTGATATTTCTGGGCTGGAGTGTTCAGTAGTAACGCGCCAATAAGAATAAAACTAATAAATTTTTTTCCCCGGAAAGCATTTTATTTCTCATTTTGCACACCAGATGGCAGTACCAGGATAATTTTAAGGTAATTGTAGATAGTTAGATTTCTTTAAACTAGTTGCAGCGCTAATCAAATACGTAATACAAATACAAAAAATAGGTACTATTATGACCGTTTTCTTGAAAATTAACCGATCGTTAAGGGGTTAAGAAGAAGGCAAGGTCTAGTGAGTGATCTTTTTTTATTTTATCCATCTTGTCAGAATGGTGCTTAATACATTTCAAGGCTCATTCATTTGATAGTTATGATTTAATTTGATGCTTAAAATTATGGTAATGGTACTTAATATTAAAACTGTGGTACTGTTTTCTTTTAAGCAATTGAATTGAATCAGTTGATTGAATTGAATTGGTGAGATGAAAGCACCATTTTTTTTCGTTTGCGTATTACCTTAAAAAAGCCCAAAAGTTACCAACTTTAAAAAAAAAAAATAGCTCATTTTTATAGACTTTTGTCATTTTAAAGACTTTCAAGAAGTGAAAAGTGTAATGCTTTAAATTGTACATTAATGCATTCTTGTTAACTTATCACTTAGCAAAAAAGATGGAAAAAAGTGATCACCTGTAGACTTATTGTGGAAAAATCACGAAATTGCTAAATTAAATTTAAATGAGGATTTTTTTTTCTTTTTCTCCTACCGTTTCAAAACAAGGTGCTTTTTAAGACAAAAATAAGAACAAAAGTGCTTTTCATCCCACGTTAACTATTACATCTTTAAGATTTTTCAAAACTTTAGTCTTTGGGTGTGCATATACGGATGATTAAAGGAAAATAAAAATGCATGATATTTTTTTAAGAAAATGACAATTTATTCAATACTCATATCTACAATTCCAGTGATGAAAATATGAAAAAGTGATTGATGACTATATCTTATAAATTTCATAATGCATAATATGTGATATGTATACACAGTGATTAGTTACAAGAACTAAGCTTAGTTTTAGAAATGAAAAAAATATATATATTACAATGTTTTTATTAAATGAAGTTTATGATAATATAGCACAATTATTAAAAACGTTAATGATAACGCAACGCATTTAGTCAGATTATATGTCCCAGCAATGGAATTTTTACATCGGAAAAATTTTTCGTTTTCAATTTTTTCGCATTATTAATATTTGCTTTAAATTTTCTAATCTTTCTATTAGTGGAAAGCTACAATTATGCCTTTCTATTTCTTTATGCGCTTACAATAGTTCATTTAAGATTAAATGCTTTTTTTTACAAATACTAAAAATTTTATTTTTTAATTTCTGCATTTTAGTCTATGAGGATTAATTTTGAATGGAACAATGAAATTTTCATGCAATATTATTTTGGAAATGTAACCATTTTTTAAAATATTTTAACGAATATGTATGTTTTAAAAGTAAAATAGCTTTTAAGTTTTTTTTTTTGTAAGTTTTCTTTTTAAAGATGTGCCTGCAGCACTACACTAACAGAGAAACACCACTGTATTTATCTAATCTGATATTTTTCGATAATTACAAAATTAACGTTTTCAGAAAAAAAACACTAAAATCATTACTTCACTGATTTGACGAAAATATAAAAAATGATTGAAGATTAAATCTTTTTTTTTCAGGATGAACATAAAATGCCACATATTACAAGTATATGCTGTAAATTATTTATTTTGAATGATTTTGTGCTTTTTTCTACTATATCAGATTTTGATTACAGTATTGTGAACACGAGATTTTTGCTAATTTCCTATAATCGACATTTATATCTGACAGAAAAACAGCAATTAAACATGAATCTTAAAAAATAAATAATAGACATTTTAATTTATGGATTATTTTGAATCATTAGTTCTTATTTTTAAAATAACTAAATGTTTTTCGTCATTTTTGCAAAACTCTATCTAGCACGCATATGATTAAATAGAAATTAAACACATTGTCTTCACTATTGATTCGTTACTATTGATGAGTACACTGTTTTTATTTGAAAGGATTTCTTTGAATTTATCCTATTATATCCAGAACTGCTGGGAAGTTCACAAAAAAAGAATGGATATAAGTTGATGTGATATAAATAAAATAATCCTTCAACAGTCGTAATTCTTACGCATGATTGTCTGATTTAGAAAATCCCTCGGAAATTGCTTTCTATCACTCAATTAATTCTATTGTTTTCTAGTCCTGGTTGATTTTTGCATGGAGATAGAGAAAATCAATAACTTTCTCTAGAGCATCTCGATATGATTGATGTCAGGAGTGAGGACAGGCGTTCGAATCCAGCCGGCCGTACAAACTTCCCGTGTAGTAAATGGTGACTGGTGCACGTTAAATCTGCCGGTCACAAAGTCCTCCACGTTCCTATAATAAATCAGTACTTCTGGGGGTACTGAATTGGCCATTGATCGTTATCTGGTTAAGGTCAAAATTACGACCTGCGGATGAATAAATGGGTTCCTCTTTTAAACGGGTGTGGCAGAAGTCGAATTCCTGTCCATAGATGGCGCCTCTAAAAATAAAAACAATCACACCCCCACTGCCTTAACGACCGACGATATCAACAACATTGAGGTTTAGAGGTGGAAAAGTTTCACTTTCCTGAAGTCCATGAACAAAATTAGCTTTATGCGATTGCCCGTTGCCATGTATGAAAATAAAATTACGGTTCATTCATGTGCAATGCAACTGTTGAAAAATCATTTTATTTAATTTCAAAATTTTTTTTTCGTACCAAATTTTATTAAGGGGAGTTCGTAGGGCTTATTGCAATAATGCTAAAACCGACCTTTTTTTCGTTGTTCCTTTTCTAAAAAACTACCAGCGATATCGCTTTGAAATTTTTTTGGGGATATTTGAGATTATATTAGTCGTATGCTATGATAGTGTTTCCACGTTAACAGGAAAACTTTTTGAGTCATGAAAGATTTTTGATGAAACTTTTTTTTTAAAAAATTAGAAGATCTCAGTTCATATTTTTTTTTTTTTAAATTCTGCCAAAGATATGAATTAATTGTTATCACATTGTAAACATGTATGTGTAAATATTCTGTGAAAAAGGAAACTGAAGCAATATCTTGATTAGATGATGAGAAAAGGTACATCTAAAAAAGTCAGTTTCAGCGTTATTGGTATATGACCTACAGACTCTCCTTAAAATTTATTCAGTCTAGAGGTAATCGAACAATATGAAATTCTCTTAAATCAACACCAGTATACAATTTAAACAAAATATCTCAAAATAATAATACTTTAAATAAACTAACGATTACACATCAAAAAATAAAAAACCACGTTATAAATCCTACATTTTCATACACAAATTCACCATTCTTTACATATTTTTTACACAACTGTATATATATTTATCAATATATTATTTCACAATTCTTTATAACACACAACAATAATAAAACAGATTTTTTCACAAGTACAACTTAATATTTGAATTAGGAGGATGCATAAAATATTTAATTTTTACAAACAGATACCACTTTGTTATTTTCATGATATTTATTTAAATTTTAACTAACCCTTTCTTAAATACTGTTGTTTCTGTGAAGTGCAGTTTTAATAGATGTTCATGAATTACTTTTGTGTTTTGAAGAAGAAAAAACTATTTGAAGGCAATTTATTTTTAATTATTTTTTTTTCATTGTAAATTTCTTTGGTCTAGCAAGGCAAACCTTGTGAAGATAAGTCATTTGCTAGTAGACAATATTAAGGGGGGGGGGGTAGTGTTTGTTATTTACAAACCTCAACGTTTTTCACCATAAGTCTAATGCATTTAAAAAAGGGTTAGGATGATAAAATCAATTACATATGTGTATGAATTATCAATACAACATTTAACATTTCTGACACAAAACAAATTGTAATTGACTTAAAATTATCAATTTACTTTTTTTTATCTTTCTTTTAAAAAACAATAGCATTATCTTTGAATAAAGTTAATATATATTTCAACTTTCCTAAATAGTTTACAACATTTCACATATATCTTTTTATAAGTATACAGGTTATGAAATGGCAGTGTTAAGCTTATCATCTTATGAGTCAACTATCATCTTATGTTACACTCCTTTAGCTTCTCTCATAATATCAATAGAGTTGCCTCAGGTTCATTAAATCTGGCAATGTGCACATTATACTCATTTCAGGTGTTTCACAGGAGATAAACCTGTTTTTAAAAGTGCGCCTACATTTACTACCTTCTAAATACCATAAAAACATTCTTATTATATAATCGTAAAAAAAAAGAATAAAAAATATTATACGGATTTTTTTTTAAAATATCACCTAATATATAGTTATTTAAAATGAGTAAATACTATTTACGTTAATTAAAGACAATTATATCTCTATTTCTAAATTTATTTACCTTAGTAGCAATAATTTTATATGTAATATTCAATTTTATATGACAAATGTGTTGAGAATCTTAGCTGAATGATAGATTAAGGGAACGTTATCAATCAATATCTTACCGACATGGGCCCCATATAGAAATGTCAGATTCGCTGGATGCTTAATAGTTATTATTCAGTCCGTATCTGGCTTCAGATTTCTCTCATTCAGTCTAAATAGCACCTATTTTTAATTGTTTTATAATGTCTAGGATGATTGAGTCAAAATCTAGGTTTTCCAACCTAAGTCTATCGACGAATGCTCTCTTACTAACTTGATTGAACAGAATTTTTACCCTACAATCAATATTATCAATCGATATTTCGCCTGGATGGAATTGCCTGATTGATTCGATACTTAATATAAGTTTCTCAGTCCATATTTGGGTTATATGGACTTGTTCAATTCAGTCAAGATAGGACCTATGTTTGGTTGTTCGATTTTATGTAGGTCGTTGTGGCAAGATTTACGCTTTCCAATCTAGGTTTATCGTTGCATAATTTTGTCAATCGGTTGAGTCTATTTACCAAGAAAAAATTGCTCCTAAGGTAAATGATTATTTATGATGGGTTTTTAAATTGTTGATTATTTTAAGTCGTCGTCATGAAAAATGTAACATTTAAATAATTTAATAGAAAGGTATATAATTTCGATTAAAAAAACTAAACAGCAGTTTACTAAAATTAGTGATGTCTTTCATTATAAATTATAAATATTTTAATTTAGTTTGCTCTAAAAAATTATTCTCCATTCATTTTTATAATTTTTTTGGTTTATTCGATAATTGGGCAATTTTCTAAATTAAAATTTAGAGTGAGGATTACATTTCATATAGTTTCTTAAGTTTAATGTTTTGAACATTTAAGTTACAAATAATTTTATTGAAATCATAGTTGAACTAAAAATCGTAAAAAAGAATATTTGTCTAACAAATATCAGTGTTTAAAACATATCCAGAGATGTCAACTTGCTCCAGACAGCGGATAAATATTTTCGAATGGTAGTCTTTTAATGTATGTTTCTTGCTTTAGTAGATTTGATTTATAGCTATTTTACTCACCACTACTTCTGAATAATTCTACGGCTTATGTGATAACGTCTCTTAGTTACAGTATAGCCGTGTTGAGCTAAGAGCCGTGTTGATTAAAAAGATGACAAAATAGTCAAAAATCTGCAGATTTAAAATTTTTAGTTCTCTACTGTTTTTCAAAATAGTTTGTAGAATCTGGAACTGTTGTTATATCTGCACATTGACACAGTAAGCATAAACTCGATTTGAAATTACAAACCTTAATTTCATTGTTTCATTTCGTATCATTATGAAAATCTGAAATATCTGTAACTATTACATTTTGTATTGGTAACTAAAACATCGTGTATTTGTAACTGTAACATTTTGTATTTGTTAATGAAAGTAAACAAAAACTGAGTTGAGAAAGTTTGCGAAAAAAAATGACTACTGCCTGCCTCATTTCGCAAATTTTCAGTTACTGTTTTAATTTATACGAAATTTTTCCCTTACTGTATTTGCATGCAGTAAATCTCAGTTAAGGCTGGATGACAATTTTTATGAACACAATTCTACAGCATTTCTAATTAAATTTCCTAAAACTAAAAAAAAATTGCTGGAATTTCTGGTTTACGTGTTTACAACTTACGTTTTTTAGAAGTGTCCAAAATAAAAAAATGAATTTAGAATAAATGTATCTATGATTAGGCTGTATAAAAATTCCAGGTTAACTTGGCATTTGACGAAACTCGTATACTTTATTTTCTCCTTCTATGCGTATCTCCAGCGGATCTATCAAAGGACTGTTACTTTAAGTTCATCCAAGGATGTCCGTCTTTCAGTCATTTTAGGATTGCTCATGTCTGACATTGCCGATTCTCGTCCTGAGTAAGACATTTGGCTTTCTTGACATCGCAGAAGGCTTAAAAAATAAATCATATAATAATAAGTTAGAATATTATTTTTATCAAACATCAATAATAAGAATAGTTTGGTAAATAAACTCTAAAAATATTCCATCATAAGGTCACAGTGGATCAAAGCATAGAGTGTTCGCCTCTCAATGAAGGTGATCGAACCCCAACAATAATAGCTGGTCGATACACATTCTGCTACTGGCTCGCGTCGCCTACAGTGCTGACCTAAAGATATCCTCAGTGGTAGATGGATCATGGGTTAGAATCAACTTGACGTTGGACTAACAGTGGAAAGTTTTCACGTTTTTAATCCCCATATAACTCAAAGGAGGGTTAGTTCCATCAAAAACTGCTTCTCGAAAACTAGTCCGTACTGATGTCTGAGCCATGGGGTCCTTTATTTTATTGGTTTGGTTCAAAATTTCAAGGCTATGGCTCATTGTTTAATAGTGAGGAACATTTATGATCGTAAACCTAAAAAATGGGTATAAAGGGGTTACCCTTTCTTAAAAAAAGGAAGAAAAATAAATAAATAATAATTATTATAATTCTCTATCTTAGTAAAATATTTCTTCTTATCCTTTTTTTAAACTATCAGACTTTCTTGTTTTGGATTCAATTTCAGGCTTTTGATATATTTCATTTTCTAAAAATTATATTTAAAAAAAATAATTTTCTTCTTTCTTTTTCAAAAAAAAAAAATTATAATTCTCTATTATAGTCTAGAATTTTTCTTTTCTTTTCTAAATGTCCCTTTTGTTTTTCTTCAGAGTTAGAATGAGAAGTGTTTTCAGCTTCATTTTCTATTCTCTGTATAAGCCATTTATTCTTGTTGTAATTTTATGTGTTTTATGTATGTTTAACGTATGTTTTGTCTGTAGAATGCATGTTCTACTCTCGTGTGCCCTTGAATAGGGCGGGTCGATATAAGAATAAACAACATAGGCGCTAAGAAAGAGCAATAAAACGGTTGTTCTAAAAACAACAGACGAACTTAGAAATTTAAAGATAACTGGAAAAAATAAAAATTGTGCTGCGTTCAACTCTAAAAATCTGAAGAAATATTCTTATCATGATTACTAGTTACAAAACTGTTCTACTGAGGGGGCCGGTGAACTGAGAAAGCTTCCAAATAATGTTTTCCAAGTAACTACTATCAGCAACAACAGAAAAGTGCAATCTGAGAACTAATTTAACTGGTGCCTAAGCAAATATATATATTTCAACATGGAATAATGTAAAATGTGTAAAAAAATAAATAAAAGACGTACTACTATGAATGTTTTCATCTAATGATTGAATTTTCATGTTCTATGACTCAATTTTAAAGGCTCGAAGGGCTGATCACAAATATGTTAATCAATTAGTGAAGACGATATTTTAAGTTACGAAATCAGACAAAAAACGTACTTTCTCGGAATGAACATATCTTTTTTTCGACGGATTAGAATTTTTGACCTCTAAAATACATGGGGTAGAAGGAATCTTTGACATATGGTCGCAATAGTTTGGACATGAAAGCGATCTAAAGTTTGGACCCCTTAATGTTAATTTAATGTTAATGTTATTTTCGCTTCGTGTTTCGCTCCATCTCGAGAATTTTCTAAGTGAATTGAAAATTTTTTGCACACAATTATAAAGTTTGTTTCTTAAAGATAATTCCCTACAAAAAAAGAATTTTAGTGAATGTTTACTATTTTTTATTATTTTATTTAGTAATAGTCCAAAAAAATTTGAATTGAACGATATACAATTGCCTACATCACTTTGATCGAATGAACTGGGCAGCTCACATTTTCAGAAGGAATGATGACTCAAATTTAAAAAAAAATCCTGTTACACAAACCCCTAACGAACAGGAAAAGAGGTAGACCCAGGCTGAGATGGTTGGATTTAGTTGAGACTGATTTCCTTACTCTAAAGGAGAAAAACTGGCGAACAAGTGTCAAAAGTAGAGAGAAGTGGATTCGAATTCAAAAGAAGGCAATGGCCCACCCTGGGCTGTCTAGCCAGATATGATGATGACATCACTTTGAAGTGCGTAATTTTACATGGCAAAATACAAAATCGGTAAAATTGTTCCTGAGAAATCGAACTTTAAATAAGTGTAGTTTTAAAATTCAATTTCTCAGGAGCTTTTTGACTGATTTCACTCAAATGTTGTATTTTTCCAAGTAAAGTTACGTTCTTCAAAATTATGTGAAAAATTGCGTACCTTACAATTCAAAATATTTTTCAACTAATATTAAATAAAATAATTAAAAAAAAATAGTTATTTATTAAAAGTTATTTTTTGCAGGGAATTATCTTAGAATAGATGAATTTTATAATTGTGTACGAAAAACTTTCAATTCGCTCGAAAAGTTCATAAGATATGACAAAACAAGCAAAAATAAAATTAAGGGGTCCAAACTGATATTTTGGGGATCAGAAATCTGAATTCGTCGAAATTTTTTTTTTTTATCTGATTTCGTGACTTGCAATATCATTTGCCCTTATTTAATTAGCATATTTGAGATCACTTCCTCTAACCTTTAAGAGTGAGTCCTAGAACTTGAAAAACCTATCAAAAGTCATTAAGATAATCCGTTTTTTTTTATTTTATCTCACGCCCAGAAATTATTTTTTATAGTCATCAGCGCCATCTGTAAACGAACTCTAATAAGCATCAAGATCAAATATTTGTTTCTTTGTCTGTCTAAGTATCAGCGAACTATGCGTGTCAATTTCCCTTTTTCTGCGTTTTTTTAATTGTGTTGTTCATTTGAAGGTATTTTTGATTAACTATTATTAGCCATTTATAGAAGACATGATAGGATAGAACATATTGCCAACGAGTTACAATTCTTATGAATAAAACAAAATCAAAGCTAAACAAATCTGACATGCCGTAAAAAAAGAATAATTATTCTTTATTCATAAGAAAGTGTCACATGTCCATAAATTTCACGCATAGGAATAGAACACGCAATATTATTTAGAATTAATAGAGATACATATTTAGGATTATTAATCAGTCGTTTTATATTATAATTCAATTCTTCTTCTCTGATACACATTTTAGTAACTGCAAAACAAAGACTCTATAGAAACGTAGTTGAACGTCTAGCAGTAGCTACAAATGGATTGTCGTTGGATAAAATATGAAGTCTTTCAGTTAATTTTCATCCCGCACATTAGCAGGATTAATGAGGTCCCTAAAGATGTTTAAGTCATTTGCAAACTATAAGTTCCTAAAACAGCTTCTAAACAAGAAAACAAACATAGTGATCTGTAAGAAGATAAATTGTCTAAACTACTAGGCCAGACTTTAAAAGTTAAGTTAGATGAATTCATGGTATTGACAAATTATTTTTTATAAAAAGTTTATTCTTTCAGAAACATTGATGAACTTTGGGTAGTACACAAGTTCTTTTTAAAATGCAAGGAATAGCGAAAAGATGAAGTAATTACACTAATTAGGGTGCTAGAAACTAAATAAGTGACTCTAAATATGCTACATGTTAATGGCAACGAGTTAACATCATAACAAGTTATATGAAAAAAAAATTAAAATAAATTCCTACAAAGATCAACAAAGAAAAATTTTATTTTAGTTACTTTTTATAAAATAATAAAAAACATTTCCCCCCATATCGAACTAATATGAATAAATTAAATTTTATTAATGTTTAAAAAAATATGTAATTGAATTTGAGTGGATGAATGAAAAGTATTATATTAACAATTGAAAATTTGAACAAGTTATAGTTAGAGTGTAAACTAATAGTACGAAATGACAAATAGAATTCAAAATTGAAAAGTTTATTGTAAACTCTCTCTCATAATTTGCGAAGTATTTGTCCATATTATTAATGTTTATATCACTTAAGTAAGTATTAAGTTTATTAAATGTAAGTCACTTGTATTTGGAAATTGCTGGGGAATTTACCACATACTTTGCCAGTGCGACTTTCACTACATCCGTAAAGTCAGACCCGCTTTGAAGTTTAAACGAAAGAGCACGATACATATGTCAGTTATGAAGAATGTGATAAATCATCTATTACCGCGCATTTTTTGCTCTTTGGCTTAAATTCAATTTCGATAATGCCAATATAAATTCTGCACACCCTGTCACATCAGCTCATATTGTCCGTGAATTTTGTTTCTTGATATGAATTCCCATTCCCTCGTTAATGACATGAGTTCATTGGCAACTCTACATAGCGCGTGGAAATACATTTTTTCCTGATTTGCCTCTTTCGACTACTGGGGTTTTTCTTTTTTCCCTTTTTAAAAAAAAATATTTTCAACCTCCGCAACTGTGGTTTTGGTCGCATTGTTTTTCACTTGTATTTTCCATCCTTTATTGCTAATGTGTATTCTAGCAATTCTAGCAATTCAAAAGCAATTCTAGGATAAGTAATCTTAAATGTATACATATTTAACGCTTTCAACAAGTCTGTGACAAACACTAAAAAGTGACAAGCTTTAAGTTTAAACAATTGGTTTACTAAGATGTATAGACCCATGCATTCGATTTTATTTCATTGCATGCATCATTTTACTTTGTAAGTAAATTTTAAAGTAAGTTTAAGGAAAATTAAATGTAAAGCGAATAAATACTACATGCAGATGTTATTATTAAGTACATTTCTACGTACCTAAATATAGGGGATTCCGGAAATGCTGGGTTGACTTTTCCATTACCTGGATTGCTCCTAAAATATTTATTATTTATTCATCAAGCTTGGAGGTATAGTTAAAATATTTAATTTTTTTTTCATTTATACATAATATATAAATAATTATAAAATTTCCTACTTGATAATAAAAAACTAAAAATTGGACAATTATTAAGCATGAAAATTTATGATACGTGAATTAAAAAATATAAAAAAATGATTAATACATTCTGGGAATTTCATGGTCGTAATTATTCTGCGACTGCAGTTTTATTTTAAATTATCTACCAAGCAAAGATATCATTGTGTTATAAATAAAACCTTTTTTACTTGTGAATTTTCCAATTTGTAAAAAAAAAAAATACATAAAATGAATAAATATTTTTTTTTTGTCGTCTGTCTGTTTAGGCAGTGGGGGTGCAATTGTTCCTGTTTTTCAGTGGCGCCATCTATGGCCAGTAATTCGACTTCTGTCACGCCATTCACACAACTACAACCCGTTTATAGAGCGGGTCACATTCAAAAACAAAGGAGAAAGGATAGAACACACAGAAAGAGAAAGAAACATCCATGCCTTGCACGGGATTCGAACCCAGGACCTTTCTGATGCAGGGACAGTTCCTTGCCTCCTACACAGGCCGGTCGGAAAATAAATAAAGGAAATAACAGAAAACGGCTTTCGTATTCCAACGTCAAACATTTCATTGTTATAAAGTTTTTAAAGTGTTATTCTACGTATAACCAACTTACAAGGTCTTCTAAATCTGATTTGTATTCAAAAGTTTATATTCGACAGAAAGTTAAGGTTAAAACAAAGCTATTGGAGCATATTCACTTAGCCATAAAAATATCTGGTAAGCGTTTGTTAAACTCATGGGTAGGTAGGTATTTTATTTACGTTGCACTAGAACTGCGCAATGAACTGTGGCGACAGTCTGGGAAATAACCCTGAGGATGATTCGAAGAAATCTTATCTCAATACGGGAAGCTATCCTCAATTCAGAAATAGTTATAAAAGGGAAGAAACATATTTTCCAAATCTCTGTACCCATGGTTCTGCTCAGCGACCGGGCACAGGACTTTTGATTCCACAGATTTTACGAGCATGTATTTTGTATGCACTCGGTGAATTTTGTATGTACTCGGTGAATCTTGGTGGAGTCGAAGATCGAACTCCTGTCTGATTCTCTAACCACTGGACTACAACGTTCCTACGTTAAGCTTATAAATATTAAGAAACGGCATCACCGTATATCACAATATAACATAAAATTATGGATGACGGTCGATATTTAGAAAATATTGAAATGAAACCATTCATTAAAATAGTTTAAAAGACTGTCATGATTTTCATTTTTTCCCCTTTAATTTAAGTTTGTTTTATCTGTCATCTGTGGGAAATGTTTTAAACTAAAACTGGTAAATTTTAAGAAGAAGAGTTTATGTCATGCATTAAAAATTTTCGGCAAGATATTTATATATATTTTTTACTTTAACTGGTTTTTTTTCTTTCTATTACAAACTTTAAAAAATATTTTCTTTCTGGGAATTCTCATTTTTACCCTTAGTTTTAAGTGCTGCCATCTGTGGAAATATTAAAATAATATGAACTAAGAATGGGAAGCATAAAAATGATTGTCTTCCGTTAACGATTTTCACCACAATCATTTTTTTTTCTTAAAAAAAACCCTTATTGTTTTTCTGTTATAAACTATAAAAAAACAGCGAGGTTAATCTAAGGCATCCTGTATTTGGAGACAAGTTTCAAAGGGCTTACTTGTGGGGATTTTTACAGCAAGAGCAATTATGTTCGTCTGCCCAGTGATCAGCAGCGCAAGGAGGCATTATTGGCAGAACCGTTGGCTCATTCAGGAAGTTCTTGGTACGAGTTTCTGGCAGTGTCAGAGCTACCAGTCCCCCAAGTATCTGAAAAACTCCAATTAAGGCCATTGGTAAGCTGTGAAGTGTACGTCCCTACAATAAATAAAAATAAATGCAAAATTATATATACAAGATAATAATAAAAAAAATAAACGGGTTTTGTTTCATACTTGAATCACTCTATGCAAGGGAAAAAATATATTTGTTAATTTTTTCACTGGTATCACAAATTAATTAAATATATACTACTGAACAAATTTTCAAAACCAAGGTTTACTTAACATAGCCTGAACGTTTCGGAATAAAATTAGATGAATCAAAAATGTTTAGTTAAACACAGATTATATTGTAAAATATACCATTGTAAAATGTTAATTTTTAAGAGTAAAAAAAATAAAATTATTATTATCTTGTGTTTAATAACGTTGTGTTTAATCTATCTATATATATATTTCTCTTACACGGCGATAAAAAAAAGCCTCATTACAACTCTCCGAATGGCAACGCTAAAAAATCAACCAATAATTGCAGCTAAAAATGTCACATGCCAAATCTAGATTGGATGGCTCAACATATAGCGCTTCTAAAAACGGAAACTGAAATAACCAGAGTGTAAAATATTATGTGCTTATGCGCATCGTATTTTTTGTTAAATAATTTATTTATTATATATCAGTTTATAGATGGTAACGAGAAGAGTTTTGTGGTTGCTATGGTGACTAATTAGAAGGTAAATTGTTATTTTGAGTGAGTGTGAGATTTGTTTTTTGGAACTGCGATGCTGTAATTTTATTGTTTAGTTAATAAATCTTCCTTTTATATTAAACGTGATTATAGTTTCCTTAATTATTTGATTCGAAGTCCTTGGAGTTTTATTTGAGGTCAGTTTATTTTGTATTTTTTGACATGAGAGAGCATTCTCACC
Source organism: Parasteatoda tepidariorum (assembly GCF_043381705.1). Classification (NCBI taxonomy): domain Eukaryota; kingdom Metazoa; phylum Arthropoda; class Arachnida; order Araneae; family Theridiidae; genus Parasteatoda; species Parasteatoda tepidariorum. Next base: position 20,665,707 of record NC_092207.1, read on the forward strand.
AAACGAGATTTCTTCCGAAATTCAATGTTTTGTTTATGCAGGGTTTTTCCATTGCAATTTCTCTTATTTAAATTTTTAATAGACTTAATTATAGCCAAAATTTTAACCTTTTTAAAGAGATATCAGTTTTAGAAATTTTATCTTAAGATTTTATACTATAGCACATTTCTAATAGGTTTAACGAATTACATGTCAT
>NC_092207.1:20666101-20692922 GCF_043381705.1 Parasteatoda tepidariorum
TTAAAATGCAGAATATTAGTGAAGCAATATTTGATAATTTATTTTGCTAATATGTTTCTTATTTAGCTAATGTTTTGATTTTTTCACCATGTACAATCTAAATAGCTAATATACTTTTTTAAAAGCCAATAAGAACATTGGTAGAATTCTTCTACATAAGTACAATACTATGTCTTTGATGATAAAATACTATGTCTTTGATGATAATATACTATGTCTTTGTGCTAGAACATTGTGTTCATTGGCGAGCGAGCGCAGCGAGCCATTGTTCACGGCGTGAACTACATAGGATTGCGTAGCAATTCTCGGGGGTTGGCGAGCGTTAGCGAGCAGGGGGCGGAGCCTCCTAGTTTAATAGTAATGTTCTTTACGGATTGATCACGAATATTGATTGCTACTGATTAATTATAGTATCGCAATCTCAATTTTTTTTTCGGATTTATTTTAAAAACTGATCATTTGAACCGTTATAAAAATCACGTAATTTTTTTGTGCATAATAAGGATATTTATATTCTCATAAAGTTTACATTTATCTGTAAATTGTATAAAATAAGTTTATAAAACTCAATTTCGAATCTGTTAAGCCTAGTTCTAATTCATATTGTTTTTTTCTCGTTGCTCTGACTGCATGTTTGATAAGCAAACTAATGTTATTTGAAGAAATTTGGTATGCATGTTTATACTATATTAAATAGTATTGCCTTATATTGCAGTCTGAAAAATAATTTTACTGACTCTTATGAGCATCATATCTTTCTGTAATTATTAAGGCCCGGATTTTGATGACATTTGCATTTTTTTGCATTTTTGGACATTTTTTGTCTTTTAGAGCATTTTTTTAGATTTATAGGGCATTTTTCTTTAAAGTTTTGGGGCGTATTTTGCATTCTAATGTATTTTTTAAAGTTTTTTGTTAATTTTTTTCCAATTTTTACTATTTTTTATCTATTTTCATTATTACACTGGCTTCCAAACAATGAAGAAAATCTATAAAATATTAACAGGTGAAGCAAAGTCTTTTCAAATTGAAGAAGAATTGTCAGTAAGTGAGACCGTCTTTTTCAAGTACGCACCTATAGCATCAGTAGACATTGAAAGAAGCTTCTGCAGGAATGAAAATTTACTTTCAGACAAGAGACGCTCGTTTACATTTCAAATTATCAAAAAACATTTAATAATCCAATGTAATTCTGATATTTAGTAATATTATGAGATGGAAGTTGTTATATCCATTAAAGTTTCTATACAAAATAAAAATATTTTGGTGTCAATATATTTTCCTTTTTTTGTTATTTTAAGATATAAAACATATTTTTCAAACTTTAATAAACGTAGAACAAGTATTGCATTGCTTTATATTTTTTAAATGCTCAAAATAATTTTAAAGACCAAAATATTTTTTTAATTCAATATTTTTACTTTATTTAAGGCATTCTTTGCGCAATTTTTGCATTTTTAAGGGCATTTTTGGCCCTCTTTAAGGGCATTTTTTTCGCTTTTTAAGGACATTAGTTGAGATTTTTTAGGTCATCAAAATCCGGGCTCTAGTAATTATAAATAGTGTTGCTGAACAACGAACATGGTGGCAGCTACTTTACATCAAGTAATATAAAAGAACATATTTGGTATGGTGAAATACCTAGATCCGAGTGTTGTGCATGGTGTTTCACTTCACCACTTTAGTATAAAATAGTTGCTGCCATTTTTAGAGCTGATTTTTTTTTAAAGAATAGTATTACATCTGTCACATTGCTGGTAGGTATAACAAAAGTATAGTACCTGATATATGAGCAGAGGTAGGAAGACTGGGCAGGCTAGACTTATGATTTCTACTAGGACTAATGCTGGCTCTCTTGTACCCTGCGGCAGAAGCTCGGCAGTCCAGAGGGGCAGAACAAAATATGAAATTGAAACACTTAACTTTGTACACGTGAACAGCGATATAGAATTAGTCTTACCTGAAAAGTAAATTGAATACTTTTATAAGATTTTGACACGTGGTACGAGATGTAATAAAGATTGTTTCATACAGTCACTTCGAGAAAAAAGATGTTACCATTTAAATTTTTAGGAAATTCTTTAAACTGATAATTTTTAATGATAATGGAAAATAATTTTTAAAGCTACTATCTTCATTCCCGATTCTCAAACGTTATGCTCGCCAAAACACTAAACGAAATCGATTAAATAGTGCTCTGAAAATCTAATTTTTTAAAAAAAAAAAATTCGTCTTTTTATTTCCTTATTTAATTTTTTAGAAAGAAAAAAAAGATAATGACCTTGGAGGCATTCAAGTGGAACTCTGAATTTTTCTATTTAAAATTGCGCTCTTAAAAATAATGTAAATATTAATGTAACTTGCAATTCAATTTTTTTTTACTATTCAACAACATAATAAGTAATAAACTTCATAATAAATATTTTCTATTTGCTGAAGGAGAAGGCGACGCATGCAAAAAGTAAAATTGATATTAAGGGACACAAACTTTTGAGACCAAACTATTGGGACCATATATTTCAAATTGGACCCCATTGGTTCAAATGCCCCCTACCCCCAATATTTTATTTATTTATAACCGTCGTTGAACAGCTGGCTCGATTTTGGGCTTACAATGACTAATGTTTTACTTCGCAGCCTTGTAATTTTAAACCCAATCCATAAGACAATCTATCGAAGAAAATGTAGAATTATTCAGAAACAAATTTCTGTGTATGATTTCCTAACTTAAAATATCGTCTGCATTAATAATAAACATACAAGGGGTGATCAAATGAAAAGGTACGAAACGACGTAAAAACGTAACAGTTAAATATTTGCATATTCCGCTATGGGAGAACGTAGCGAGACNTGTGTATGATTTCCTAACTTAAAATATCGTATGCATTAATAATAAACATATATGACATTAGGCTCTCAAACCATTAAGATGAAATCTGAGCACTTGAAAATCCGATCATTAAACCAAAAGTTATGCTGCTTCGTTTATTTTTTTCCGCTTCGTACAGAAGGTATTACATCGCTAGCAGTAAGTAAAGTATTAATCGCGAGTCTCAAACCTAATTATCTTTTCAAACTTATTAAATAAAATTTATTTTACAGTACTGAGGTACTTTCCACACTAATGTTCGACTTACTTCGTCTTCTTGTTGCCATAGTGATGCAAAGTACCCCTCCTAAGGCACATGAAACGCAATAGCAGCACCTACGACTGACAAATTTTAAGATGATTGAGGCACAGAACCAACCAGCTATCTCGGTTAGGGCAGAAGTGAGAAGATTAGAGTGAACATCACCCTGCAGCTCAATACATAGATAATTCAGTCCCAAAAAGGATGCTGTACTCGTCAACCTAAAAGGAAACGATAAACTAATAAAGCCGAAAACGTATATGGGGAGAACAGCTATCGACAATGATACGCTACAGTACTCCCCCACCAGAATTATAGCTGTGATAGAATTCGATAAACAGGATAGTTGATTCATCGCTCTTTTGTGAGAAGCCGGGAGAGCTGTATTGAGATCATCATACTTTCAAATGCTGATCGGGAGAGATGTATTAAGTTGACGGTCGTGGTCACTCCTGTGTTGCCTTTAGCAGTCGAGTGTATACGTTGTGTGTGATCGAGACGTGAGGAGGTGGATAACGTCGCAGTCACAAGTAGCATGTCAACTGTTCAATGTGGACTATTATTTGAAGTAGACGTGTTCAGAAATAAGTGACAGTCAGACAAACGTGTTCTCATCATGTCCGGGTCACCAATGCGAGGAGAATAATATTTTTTGTAGTGATAGATAGACTACACCGATTTTAAAAGTATTTATTTTAATAGCATAGAATTAATCTTTATTGTTCTGAAAAGATTTTTTTTCATTATTAAATACTGATATCGTTATTGATTCAAATATTTTTTCTAACTTACTGATATCGATATTAACGATAATTTTTTTTCTTCCAAATATGAATAATATCAATTTTTTTCTTCGGATATTTTACTTGCACATCAAAAAAGTAAAAATTATTATAATATATTAAATTTACCAGCTAAACATTATGACAATTATTCGTTTACGGTAGCCTTGTGCTCGAAAAAGATCCTTCGTCGCCTCCGCTTGAGTCTTGGGTTCATTTTTGTGTTCTTGCAAACTTTTTTCTAAAACAAACTTCCTCTGAAAAACAAAACAAATCTTTCTTATTAAGAAATAGTAATAATTAAAGCAGAGAAAGAAGTATTTAAAGTAGATAATAGTTTTAATTATAGCTAAATTGCATTTAAATGAAGCTAATTAGCCGAAAAATGGAGGATTAATGAGGGATTTCTTTTTTAAAATTTTGAGTAAATTCTCTCTAGAGAGAAAGTAATCCTTATGAAAGCATGATAAATAGTACTAAAAAAAATCAGCATTTTGCAGAAATAATTATGTTTATTAGAAATAATAGTTATGTAAAAGAAATACAAATGCGTTCTTCAGAGATTATAATTATCAGGTTTTATTATTTTTATAATTACGCATTTCTAATGGTTAATGATCATATTTTTTGGGCTATGTTTTCAACGTTTTGTTATTTAAAAACATTTAAGAACTAATTATAAGGAGAATAATTGATGAATATTGAAGATTTATGTCTAAGAATATTTATTTTTGCTTCATTCTTTTTTGGGGCAATTACTTAAATATATATTTGAGGCATTTTTTTAACATATTAAATGAAAAAAAAATTATATTTAATCATCTTTATCTTTTGCGTAACATTTTAAAAACTACTAAAAATAAAGTTGCTGAAATATTTTCCGAAGTGAAGTTTTAATCCCTTAAGTTAAAGATATTTGTGTTAATTAGTACTAAATGAAGTTAAAAAGATTTGTCGCTATAAAATTATATATGTTTTTTTAATTAAATAGTTCTTTGTTCTTTCATTATTCCTTGTTAAGCGTCGTTTTAAATTTTCTGCAAAAAGAAATGTTCATGAAGTTTATATAAAAGTTTTTTTAAAAAAACTTCTGCATGTTTTGAACAATTAATAAATTGTTTTGACTATTCCTTGATGTCTGTTTTAGGTAAAAAAAAAAGGACTTTGAAGGAATAAGTTATTTTCAAGGGATTAAGCGTTAGCCTTCAAATAAGGTGATTTGGGTTCGAATCCATGCGGTGGCTCGTTAATACAAAGTTTTGCTCCCGGTTAGCATCGACAAGAGTGCTGACATAATTATTCTCAATGGTGAAAAAATGGGTTATACGAATACCCCTGTGGTTAGGCTAACTGTGGGAGGTTTTCATGGTTTTCCATCAAAAAAACCTCCACGAGGACTATTTTATAATTTTACTACCGTCGTTGAACTGCCGACTCAATTTTATGAGTTTACGGCTACCAATGTTCAAAGCCGTAGCTTGTAATTTTGAAACCAATCCAGAAGACAAGGGAACTGCAGGATTAAGTATTAGAGGATACTTTGGCTTCGTAGAGGATTTTTTGAGGGAACTAACCAGAAGACTTTGATGGAACTCTTTATATGTAGAGGAAAACCACGAAGTCCTCCCATGGTTAGCCTGACGGCAAGGGGACTCTAACCCATGATCCTTCTACCACTGCTGATATTTTACGTTGGAACTATGTTCGGTGCGAGCCGGATGTGGAATTCGAATCGATCAGCCATCTCTGGGATTCGAACCCAGATCACTTCATTGAAAGGTGAGTGCTCTATCCCCTGAGCCACCACGGCTCGAGTATGTGATTTAGGGATTTTCTTGTCTTCTGGATTAGGCTCAAAATTTTAAGGCTATGGAGTTTGAACAGACATAATCATATTCAAAATTTGATCGGAAATTAAAAGTCTTATTTAATCTTTAGACTGTGCCCTCGCTTCTATAATTATTATGAAAATAGGAAACGATGATAGATAGTCAAGATGATAAAAAAAACAAGCTGAATTTTTGGTGAAATCTTGGAGCGTTTTTATAGATTTTTTATTTTTAATATTTAAAGAGTTATTCAGAACCATATATTACATAAATGTAAAATATTTATTATATCAGGTATTATACTATAATAATTAGACCGAATTATTAGACTCACTGTAGTGTTTTAATAATTGCATGTTTTGCGCAAGTTTATATGCAATACTTTTATACTTAAACATACATGTCATGGGTTGTTATTCAGGAGATCTTTTATTATTTTTAATGTATTGCATTAAAATGTTAAGCAATTGATACATGAGCGTAAGCAAGTACAAACCGGTCTCAGCCGTGTAAAACCAATAATGCTGTATAGTATCACCTGATAATTAAGATTGGACTACAAATCTTACAGTGCGTCTAATAGTTTGGCCAGAGACTGGAAGTGTGCTTGAAACATTCATGATTACTTAAAACGAAAAAATAAGATCGGAAACATAGCATTATACTTTGGAAACATTTATGTATGAATGATATATGCGTTACCTTCGTTGCTACTATGAAGTCTGGTGTGACATTCTTCCTGTTGATGCGGGCTATCGTCCTTATCAGCCTTATCGTTTCTTCAAACCTGCCTCTTGCCAACAGCCATTGTGGAGACTCTGGAAGTACCCTGACAAACTGTTGGATTATTGCGCTACGCTTCAGCAAAAATACACACAGCAAACAAAATGGAAATTAAGCACTTCAATTAAAATAAAATAAAGGAACCGTATCACTTTATATCCGTCATTGAACAGCCAATCCAATTTTGGGTTTACGACAACTAATATTCAACTCCGTAGAATTTTGAACCCAATCCAGAAGACAAGGAAACTCCTGGATCAGTACCCCAGAGGTTTCGATTTGTTATGGAAACATGGATGACTTTGCCACTCGACCGACTTAACGTGCATCAATCACCATTTACTACATGGAGAGTCTTCGGCTGACTGGGATCGAACCCACAAACTCTTGGACATAGGCCCAGTGCCCTGCCAACTGGGCTATCTCAACCCAACTTAACACTTTTGTATGTTTTGTACTTAGTACGTCTGCGTTCTCCTTACGTATATTCTCAGAGTATGCGAGCCTGTGGAAGTGCTTTTTTCCTTCTGCCGGTCCTGAACGGGTTACAGATGTGTCCAGAATCAAGATAATTAAACGATCTTAAATCATGGCCCAGTACCCTACCTACCAGACTATCCCGGCCTTAACCGTATAACTTTTTTATTTTATATCCGTCGTTTTTGGGTTTACGACTACTAATGTTCAACTCCGTAGCCTTGTAATTTTGAACCCAATTCAGAAGACAAGGGTATTACCTGGATCGAGTATTGGGAGAAATTTGCCTTCGTGGAGGACTTTTTGATGGAACTAACACGCATTTGCGTTACATGGAGAGTAAATCCTTGAAAACCTCCCACGGCTAGTCGGAGATCAAGAGGGCAGTAACCTATGAGCCTTCTACCACTGAGGATATCTCATATCGCACTGTGGTCTATGCGAGCCGGGTACCGAAATCGTATCGATCAGCCACAGCCAGGATTTGAACCTTGATCACCTCATTACGATACAAGCGCTGCTTCTCCTATTGCTAAGATATTTTTTTTTATCTAACCGTCGTTGAAAAGCCGACCCAATGCTTTAGGTTTACGACTACTAATGTTCAACTCCGTAACCTTGTAATTTTGAACCCGATCCAGAAGACAAGGGTATTACCTGGATCGAGTATTGGGAGAAATTTGCCTTCGTGGCAGGCTTTTGATGGAACTAACATTTGCTTTACATGGAGAGGAAGACCACAAGAACCTCGATCGATTAGCCTAACGGCAAGGGGACTCTAACACATGATCCGTCTACCACTGAGGATATTTCACGTCAGCACTGTGGTCGGTGCAAGCCGGATGCAGAATTCGTATCGATCAGCCATCGCCGGGATTAAACCCCGGTTCACCTCATTGGAAGGCGAACACTCTCCTCCGAGCCAACGGGGCTCTAACCGTATCATTTGACAAAAAGGACGTTCATCAGGTAAAATGAAGTACTAAGTTAAACATATAACTAGACAGGAAGAAAGATATTAACGCAAAATAAAGCCCAAAGTTTAATGACTCACAAAAAATGCATTTGAGGTAAATCTATAGCTTAAAAATGTAGAGTTTTGTATTGGTATGTGTGCGTCTCACTTATAACTCCAGAACAGTTTGATCGATTATCTTGAAATTTAGACAGTGGTTGCAAGGCGCAAATGTATCCCCGATAATAAATTATATTTGTAATTTTAAATTAGTTCGTTCGGTAGAGAGTATGAAAAAATTGATTTTTTTTATTGGCTTAGAGCTCGTCATTCATAAAAAATGAAACTTAATGCAAATTTCTTTTTTTAAATATTTTAAGGATTAACAGCAGTGATATTTGTAGGCTTATAGTTCTCATTAAAAAGATTGTTCATTATCGTTATTAGAAATATATTTTCTTTTAAAAAATGTCATATCTAATTCATTAGAATTTTATTTCAAACCATTTCACAGGGGCAACCAAAAGATTATATAAATTATGTATTATATAATGGATCTAAGTACACTGGTGGACAAAATTAAGAGATGGAAAACATTTTCGCACATTCATTCGCACATGCAAGATACCCGCACACCGCTCCATGTGTTTGACAATGGTTCTGTGAATGCCCAGAGGTACAGGCAGGAGGTCCGAGAGCCCTATGCGCGTCTTTTCAGTGGCGCTGTTGGCCCTGAGTTCATTTTTATGGACGACAATGCGCGACCACATAGGGCTCTCATGGTTGATGAGTATCTGGAGAGAGAGGATATTCAACGAATGGATTGGCCAGCCGAATCCCCTGACCTGAATCCTATTGAACATGCTTGGGATGCTCTTGGGAGAGCTATTGCGATGCGCCAACCTCCCCCCAGAACCATTCTGGAGTTAAAAATTGCTCTGGTGGAAGAATGGGAGGGTAATAACTCCTTTATTAACAGCATGCATACTCGTTGTGCATGCTGTCTGTCTGTCAGGGGTGACCATACACCATAGTAGAGGCAACACGCACTGTACAAGCCTCACTTTTATTGTTATCTTTTATCCTTAAGTTCAGACTACATTGGATTTATTGGCAATAGGTCTTGCCAGTGAATGGCACTTTCATTTTTGTTTTTCATACTTTATTATCATGGAATAAGCTATATCCATACCAAATTTCATTTATTTATATTTAGTATTTTTTGAGATATTTGGGAAAATGTCTTCCATCTCATAATTTTGTCCACCAGTGTATAAGCGGAGTTCAAAACTCATTACTAGTTATAAAAAGTACTAATTCGTTAAATCCGTTTAACAGTACTTTACGCGCACAATCAAATGGGTCACGTCTTGATCGTTCGCACAAAGGTTCGATATACGAGCAAGAGTCGTTTAGGTTCAGACGATAGAGCGCTTGCCCTCCAATGAGGTGACTCTGGTTCTGGACTGACTATGATCGGCCGATACGAATTCTGACTTTGCTGACGCAAAATATCCTTAGTGGTAGACTGTTCATAGATTAAAGCATCTTTGCCGTCAGGCTATCCGTGGGAGGTTTTCGGGGTTTTCCTTCTCCATGTGACGATAATACGGGTTAGTTCCCTCAAAAAGTCCTCCACGAAGGCAAATTTCTCCCATTGCTTGACTCAGGAGCTACCTTGTCTCCTGTATTGGGATTTTAAACAATACGGAGGGGAACATTAGTAGAAGTTAAATTGGAATAGAGTCGGCAGTTGAACGACAGTTTTAAAATGCTTCAACAAGTGTCTGACATATGAAAATAGATTGTCACATAGTTGATATAGTGGACATACTCGTTGATATTGTGACTGTTAGAAAGATTTTCTTTGGATCATCAAAATGCATCATTAGGAAAGATCGAGACAAGTCATCAAGAAAGGGGCTATAGCTTATACTGCCGAATATATACCAATAAAAGCTGTGTTAATGTAGTTCGTGATCTATCCCGTTATTGTCTTTGGCCCATCAAAAAAGATGAATCCTATATTGGAATCATTATCTTATCAGTTTATCTTTAGCTTGACATGAACAGTAAAATCTATTTAAAGAAAACCCTCCTTAAATTTTATTATTTGTTTATAAAATGGAACAACTAAAAGATAGTGGAAGAGTTTTTTTTTTTAAATCGCTATTCTATATACGGAGATTAGAAAAGAAAAATATGTTTTATTTTAAAACAAAGCCACAAAAAAAAAATACTTGACTATTTTTTGAGGTCAAATAAAAAGTAAGGGACATGATTTTTATTCTCCTAAGCTTTCCGTTTTTATGAATATCTTGTAAGGAAACAAAATCCCTCGGAACGACAATTCTTTCAACTTAATCCCTGGGATTCAAGAAAATTGCCGTTTACTAAGTCCAATATTTCCCTAAATGTCTTTCTCGTGAGGGAAAAAAAATTAAGACGCATCTATTCAAATAGCAAACTTTGCAAGGAAAACGATTGACTTCGTTGTAGAAAATGGCAATTTTATCGTTTCTGCCGACGACAAGATTTTAGATAGTGCCCAGAAGGTTTAATGGAACGCGATATCTCGGTGTAATCGATTTTTGCATTAAACACTATTTGACTTGTAACCGCAAAGTACACGTCATTAGCTTTTCCCGGCAAAACTGCATTATCCATGCCTTGTGGTGTTTTTTAAATGGATAGCGGGGTGAAAAAGCTAAGCTTATTCAAGACAAAATTACGAAGTTTCTTTGTTTTTTACTTTTTTTTCTTCTCCCTGTTATCTTTACTTTTCTTTGATGCTTCGTAAAGAAATGCAACATCATTTGTTTTAGAAAGTTTTTACTTCAACCGGCGGTTGAATAAATACGCGAAGGTTGAAAGTGCCTAACAGCAATGTTTTTCTTGTTAGACAGAGGTTTGAATAAAGTGGATTTTTTTTTAGAAATACAGCTACTTTGACTTCTGAAAGAAAATTTCGGTATTAAAACGTTACGTAGTTTAATTCATAAAAACGAATACGAGTTTAATGACGCTAGTGAAAAGAGGATTTTATAGATAATCTGTTTTTAATTAAATTTATTTATAAATTTTAATAACAGAATGTTTACAAACTTAGTAGAATACTTACAACAAAAAAAATTAATTTAGTCACTGATTAATTTAATCACTTTAAAACTTAATTAATTTACTATTTTATAATAAATAAACGCATTTTATATATTTTTTAAATATTTTAATGGCATTTTAGATCATAAATATTTTCTACATTACCTTAGAGATGTCATTTTTCATACAAGTAACATTTTAAAATTTCTGGAATTTACCAGAAATTCATTAAATTTCTGGAAAATTTATATTTCAATTTATATTTAATAGATAGATTTCTATCACACATAAACTGTGATGAAAGTAATTTGTTTTAGCGAAAAACTTTAAAGTACATAACACCCACATATATACTTTGGAGTATGAAACTAAATCTTAAAAGTAAATAGCTGTTTCAATAAATGAGATATTTGAAACGTTTAAAAACTCGCAAATTATAATTTTTATCCTATCCCCATAATAAGTTACTATTGCTACTGTTATTCTTTTAATTTAATAACATTAATTATTATTAAAATGCAATTTTGCTCTTTAAATTTACAATTTTCGGTTATTACGTGCTTTGGAATTCTTCAATGCGAAAGGTATCAGAAAACTATTCACGTAAGATAGAAAAATTACATTTTTTAATAATTTTAAATCTGTTTTAAAATTTAACATCATCAAAAATCTTCGGAACGAAAATTTAGGTATTAAAACGTCACGTAGTTTAATTTATGAAATGCGAATACGAGTTTAATGGAGCATAGTAAGAGAGAGTTTTAAAGATAGTCAGTCTATAAGTTTATTTAAGAGTTAAAATAGCAGATTATTTACAAACTTGATAGAAGAATACTTTTAAAATAAAAAATTCATGTATTTAATCCCTCTAAAACTTCATTTATTTACTAATTAAAATATGATCTAATATCTAAAACAAAAACTTTAATTCTAAGCTAAAGACGTATGTGCATGTTTGAAACAAATAAAGGTTGCGGAGCAAGTCAATTTAATTAAAACATTTCAATCATAATACTTAATTCTGATTAAGAATTTTTCCAAAATGGTATAAATATGAATAATAAACTATTGAAAAATAATTGAAAAAGTTGTATCTCTAATGTACACATCCACCCTATCCTAGAAATCCGGTACTTTTCCTGTACTTAAAAATTATGCTTAGTGTTTAAAAAAATAGCAAATATTGAGTATGGAGTGACTCGTTTTTGTTAAATTTGGCTTGAAGGATGAAAAAGAACATTTTTGTTGTGACAGTTTTCTTGGACCGGTTTTCAAGCTGTGTCCATTTTCTTAAATACGCCTTTTTAAGGTGTGTCCAGTATGAAAAGCTGACCGGTGAAATATTTAAGCACATTTTATACACATACTTAGAATATTTTTTGATAAATGTTTATATGATAACTCAAGTTCTGATTCTATCCAAACATTTTTAGACACTAATATTTTTGAGGTTTTACGCATACAAACATGTTTATTGCCGTTACACCATGATTTTCAACTTACAAATTTTAACAAAAATAATTTCAGTTTAAACGCAATTTAAAAAAAGAATATTTAAGACATAAAATAAATGAATTTTAATCATCAAAATAAGTGAAATTTTTGTTTCTCAATGAACGTTTTCTGGGAAAATTTCTTCTAGTGTGTTGCGAAGCTTATGTTTTAATGTTATGACTTATTTTTTTAGAAAATTTGATTTATAGCTATTTTTCTTACCACCACATGTAAATGTTTCAAAATTTTATATAGAAGTCATAGTGCTTTCGTGGTGAAGCTTTTAAAATGTTGATATAATCTTCTAAAGTTCTACGAGGGTTGCTATTTATATTTCTGGCCTTGGCAACAGTAAGTGTTGCTAGGCGACCGCATACGATTTTAATCGAAAGTTTGATATTTTTAAACATAAATTCAGCAGACGATTTACCATTATAGCTTCATTTGTGTTGTTGANTTGAAGGATGAAAAAGAACATTTTTGTTGTGACAGTTTTCTTGGACCGGTTTTCAAGCTGTGTCCATTTTCTTAAATACGCCTTTTTAAGGTGTGTCCAGTATGAAAAGCTGACCGGTGAAATATTTAAGCACATTTTATACACATACTTATCATATAAACATTTATCAAAAAATATTCTAACTCAAGTTCTGATTCTATCCAAACATTTTTAGACACTAATATTTTTGAGGTTTTACGCATACAAACATGTTTATTGCCGTTATACCATTATTTTCAACTTACAAACTTTTAACAAAAATAATTTCAGTTTAAACGCTATTTAAAAAAAGAATATTTAAGACATAAAATAAATGAATTTTAATCATCAAAGTAAGTGAAATTTTTGTTTCTCAATGAACGTTTTCTGGGAAAATTTCTTCTAGTGGTTGCGAAGTTTATGTTTTAATGTTATGATTTATTTCTTTAGAAAATTTGATTTATAGCTATTTTTCTTACCACCACATGTGAATGTTTCAAAATTTTATATAGAAGTCACTTTATTCTTGTGCTTTCGTGGTGAAGCTTTTAAAATGTTGATACAATCTACTAAAGTTCTAAGAGCTACAGTTTTTCATTGTTTGACACTAGAAAAGAGTAGTAGTTGACACCTCTGATGAAAAAGGATTTCAGTGTGAAAAATATCTGTGCATACTATTTCTATTTTTCTATAAAAATGAAATTCCCTTCAATATTTAAATCAATTTCTAAGTATCAAAGAGAAAATTTATTTATAAAATACCAAAAATATTTGCCTTAATTTAAATACTGAAGTAATGTTTTATTAGTTTATATATAATGTCTTTAAAACATCATGAAATGTATCACGTTGATTTTGCGAACACGGCGCTGCCTTTATTAATGTTTCGTTATTATTATTTTTGCTTACTTATTTTGAAGTAAGAAATAAGTTACAAATTTATTAACATAGTATCAACCATGAAAAGTATTACGTAAAATATTCTTTAAAGAAGTAAAGATGTTTAAAAAAATAACCGAGAGCTTTTTTGCATCGTTTTCAATAGAAATGTTTTTCAATTTTTTGAAGTATTTCATTTCACATATATACAGGCAATAATTGTTTACGATAATATTGATGTTATTAAAAGATTTCAAAATGTGTGATTCGAAATTATAAATAATAATCAGTCGAAGTATTTGATATCTTTGTTATATCAATCATCATTTACCCGAAAGCTCAACTAAAGGAGAGGAAACAAGAATTAGAAGAGGCCGAATTCAAGGTGGCTTTTACAATTAACCTTTTGCATACGGTTGGTATAACAGGTGGACCATAATGGCGGACTTCAGCATACTGAGTGCCGTAGGCAAACGCTTAAGACATATATCATAAAGTCATATAGCAAGAAATCGCATGCGATGACACTTGCTCTAACTGTAATCAGAATGGACACAAGATAGCCGAATGTGGAAACAGAAGCCATTGCATTAACTGCAAGGAAGCAAATTAAAAAATTGGTCTGAGATATATCACGATTCATGGAGCTCTTCAATGCAGTTGGTGAGAGGAGGAATCCAACAATAAAATAAGCGTAGGATCCTCCCACATTCGATGTAAATGTTTTACTGTTTTATCAATGTAATTTTAATTCTTTGTTAATATTTTTTTTTTGGTTCGCAGACCTTCCAGGCTAGGGACCACTCAGTAGCGGTGTCTCTCTGATGTCGGCTTTGACAGGTTAGCAGACAAGTTAACACTTGTCCTGTGGGTGTTGGGAATGTGCGTGAATGCTGTAGTCCTCCTTTGCCTCTCGACAAGATTTGTTATGCTTTTTCTCGTCCGTGACTCGGGGCCTTGTGCCTTAGAGTCAGCGATTGCTTGGTTTTTCTTCCATGCTATTGTGGTGTTGCTTCGTGACGATTGAGTCTTCACGCGGTTTTATTGCATACTATAGTAATCATAATTGATTGTGATTACTTGAAATCATTCCTCTTAGGCATTGCACCCAAGGCCATCTCAGTCAGTTTATCCCATCTAAATTTATTGGATGCTATATTTCTCCCTCTGTTAACTCCCAAGTCCGCAAACAACTTCTCTACTCCATCAATGCCCTTGCCACCTTATGTGAGAAATCTTGATAACTTTTACAATGTTAGGTTCTTTGTATTTTGATTGTAACTCATGGTTGTAATGTATTCTCCAGGTTCCGTTTTCTCTTATTGCACCAGAAAGTTTTCTTAATATTTTTCTCTCGAAAGTCGTCAGTTTCTCTTTGTTCGCTATGTTAATTGCCCTGCATACACTGCCACAAAAAACTATTGGTCTCACTACTGTCTTGTACAACTGTATGTATGTTTAAACTTGCTATAATTGCAAGAAATCGTGATAACTAGTCTGTTTATTTCTTACAATAAATATATTTTAATTAATAGAAATGAATATTATGATGATATTAAAACTAATATCCCATTATAATAGAAAAATATAGATACATTAGAAGAAAATATTTTTTTTCTCTCTGACAAACTTTTAAAACTTTTGATGTAGTACACAGAAGTCTCACTAGATGAACATCTGTGGGAGGTTTCATTTTAACGGCTTTAAGAATTTTAGATTACTTGGATTTCCTTTCAAATAACTAAAACTAATAGAAAATGAAAGCAGAGGAAAATTTGCATTTTTACAAGAAAGAATCAACTTTCTGGAGTGAAAGTAAAAAAAAAAAAATGTTTTCTATCCATATTGATCCTCGAAAAATGAATAAATAATCACTTCAATTTTCAATCCATAGATTTTTATTGAAGATGACAAAGATTGGTGAATAGTTTTTCAAAGAGCTGTTAGCCTGTCTTTTTGAAAGATGCTACTTTTTTCAAAAAACTTTGACCATTAAATAGTTGGAAAAAAATGCTTCTTTGGTAATATATTGGTTCTTAAAATTGATTATGGTCAGGCAAGCAAAGATGAGTATTTTGAAGCTAAAAGTTTTCCTAAAATAATTTTGAATTTCTTTTAGAAACTCTATTGAAATAAAAGTTTAAAAAAAATCTAAATCAATTTATACAAAACAAAATGAAATATAAGTTTTTATCTAAAAAAACATTTAATGAATTCTAAGACTTTATCGATATATCATATTACATTGCTTTGGTATCCTCGTTCAGATGTTTTCTCTGCTATATTCTTAAGAGTAATCAATTACAAATCTTTAATACATAGGGTAAAGAGAAATATAGGGCATGCGATAAATTGTATGCCCTAAAATTTTCTTTGTCTCATCATTAATTGTTTTTTCAAGGGATTTCAAAACAATTAATGATCAGCCACACTTTCAAAATGTTTAGAAGAGTACCTTTAGCTAAAAAACACCACAATTTCCTTGTAGACATTAAGTTGTTTTGGTTTTTACTTGCTTTTCTTTTTTTTTCGTGCTACAGCCAGTAGTAGGCCTAGGTTTATAGAATAAAGTTTTTTCAAACTTTTCTGTTCTTAAATTTGAATAATGACATTTGCAATCTAGAGGAAATGTTATTGTTAGGTCTTTTGTTAGAGCATCTAATTATCTTTATTTAGATCTTCCTCAGGGTCAATTTAAGATTTTCATAAAACTTTTATTTTCATTTATTCTTTCTAGATGGTTCTGCCATTTCCAGCGTCACGAATTTTAAGAAAGTAATGGGAATACTTCTTTTGTTTAACCGAAACGAGAGAACATAGTTCAGTGACGTAATCCAGTAGAAAAGAAACATGATTAGATATTTTTCTACCTGTAAACTTGACCGAAAGCGTTACGAAGGAACCTGGTCATTTCATAGACTTGAAGGAAAAATAGGTGGTGCGAAATTGGAATACTTTTAGACCATTTTCTAAAAGAGGTAGCAATTCAGAAAAAAAGAGCCTCTCAATCAGGTGACCCAGAACCGCGGTGACTCAGAGAATAGAGAGTTCGCCTCCCTATGGGGTGACCCTGGTTCGTGTCACAGAGATGGTTGATCGATACAAATTCTTCTGCCAGCTCACACCGCCCATAGTACTGACATGAAATAGCCTTAGTGGCAAGCCAATCATGCTTTAGAATGCTGTTGTCATCGAGGAAACCGTGACTGGTTTCGTGGTTTTCTACTCCATGTAACGCAAATGAGGAAAGATTCAATGCAAAAAAAATAAAAAATACTGTCAAATTATTTGATCCAGGTGTTCTCTTATAATCTGATTTTGGTTTAAAATTACAAAGCTACGGAGTTGAACTTGACTGCCACAAACTAGAAAATAAGCCAGCTGCCAAATGAGAATAAAATAGGATTAAACGGATGATAACATAAAATAAGATTGAACGGCCAGGTAGGTTCACTATTTTTTCTATTATATTCTTATACTATGAAACTCAGTGGAAATTTTGAAAATTAGTAAAGTATATGCCTGGTAAAAAGTTTAATATAAACACGTTTAAAAAAAAATGTCACTTGTCATTTTTTTTATCCAAATCTCTTGAATTGATGACCAGGTGGTGACGAAAGACGTAAGTTTTGCGTTAAAATTTATCTATTCAGGGTCAAATTATGAGCTGATGTAGGTATATCGAGAATAAGAAATAATATAAAGTTTTCACTTTTGCACAAATCCTTTTAGATCTTGGGTAAGTAAATTTGAAACGTAAAATAAATTAATCTCATTAAAAAAAACTATTCAATTTTGACGTAAGTACCCTTAGTTCATATTTTTCTAAGTGCGATGACGTTTTTTACAGTTCTATATTAGAAATTGGCCCTCCTCTACGCCACCTCTCTTCTCCGCCTAAGTTCTCGACCATATAGTGCGGCAATGGCAATGACTTTGGTTTTCTTGATTACTGAAACTTCTTTAATGATAACTTGAGTTAGTCCTTTTATATTTCCTCTATTTCCTGGATGCATAAGTTAGGATATATTTTTTGTCCAATCAAATGTATAATTTTTTTTGAAAAAAAACCAGACATTATTTTGATTATGTACTGAAAAAAATAATTAGTCACTGCAAACTCGTTGACATCAAAAAGGAGAAAAGAAACATGACAAAGTAGGCAAAGAAAAAAATTAATCTAAAAGATGAAAAAGGAAATATATATTTTTCAATACAGGAGAATAATCAGCATTGTCAAAGAAAAGAAATAGTTTCATTAGTGATATATGCTGCTTGGCGCAAAGAAATAAATAATTACAAATTCAGTTTCTTTTCCAGAGAATTTTGGCATCGTTTTCTATTTTAAGCCATATAAGAACCGAAAAATCATTAGAAAGTAAGAGGAAAACTGTTACAACAAAACACATGTCTCAAACACCATTAAATACAATGAACAAAAAAATACAATAATACAAAAGGATGTCCTTTCCTTATCAATTGCAGATTTCTTGAAGAGGTAATATTTTTCTACAGCGTTGGCGACCAACTGGCGGTTGTCAAGAGCATATTGATTGACTCGAAACGGAATCAATGAGCTTTTCTGTCATTAAAGAAGGAGTAACTTGGATATCACTCGTGTTTTGCATAAGGAATGATTTGTGGAGATCGCCAAAGAATAACAAAACACTCATTTGTTTGATGAGTTTCGGATAAAGAAAAATCTATGAATGAAAAGAAGGCTTTGACGCAAAAATGGACGACAGAGTTGATTTATGTATTTTGAAAGAACGTTGTAAATAGGTTCAGAAAAGGATGGGAATGTGTTAGAATCTCCTAGGTTGCTGGGACATTAATCTCCTAAAAAAATTCTGCTAGGATGTAGCGAGATAAAACTTAATATTAATGAAAAGAGGATTTTCTTTTATATTTCGTGTTAAGTTTTTGAAGATTTAGAAAATTGCATAAAAGATATGTTGTATAAAAGATACCTAATATTTTTTATAATACAGCCCCGTGATATGCTATAAAATATCGATGCATCTTCAATATCGTATCATTTTTCTTTTTTTTTAAATTTCACTATTGATAATTTACAACATGTATATCTTCATGATTCAGGGGATAGAGCATTCGCCTTCCAATGAGGTGAACCGAATTCGAATCCTTGCGATGGCTGGTCGACACGAATTCCGCATCCGACTTGCACCGACCACAGTGCTGATTTGAAATATCCTCAGTGGTAGACGGATCATGGGTTAGAGTCCCCTTGCCGTCAGACTAACCGTTGGAGTTTCTCGTGGTCTTCCTCTCCATGTAACGCATGTGCGGGTTAGTTCCATCAAAAAGTCCGCCACGAAGGCGATTTTCTCTCAATACTACTTGATCCAGGAGTTCCCTTGTCTTCTGGATTGGGTTCAAAACTACAAGACTACGGAGTTAAACATTAGTAGTCGTAAACCAAAAATTGAGTTGGTTGTTCAACGACGGTTATAAAATAAAAAGTAAAAAAATAATATACATCGGTAATGTGCTGCCCCCAACGAATATCGAATATAAGGTAATTAGCGACAATTATAATTTTTAAAGACAGAGGATATGATTGGTGCACATCGTTGGCGACCAACTTGCAGTTGTATAGAACATATTGATGGACTCGAAACGGAATCAATGTGCTTTTTCGTCATTAAATAAGGAGTAACTTGGACATCACTCGCGTTTTGCATACAGAATGATTTGTGCAGATCGTCAAAGCTCCAATTTGTCTCTCTTTCTCCAAAGCTCCAATTTGTCTTTCGCATAAAGTAGAAAAGTCCACGAATGAAAAGAGTGCTTTGGAGCAAAATAGTTTCCGGTTTGTAAATATGTTGGGAAAAGAGTGAAAATGATTTTGAATCTTGCAGAATTCTAAGTCTATAATTACTTTTAAATTTCAACTACATTGCATCGAGATATAAAGAACACATTTTATAGGCTCTTAAAAAACTATTTAATACACGAAAAAAAGTAGCCTAGAGGTTCCAATACCTTTTTCCATGCAGCCATGGAGCCCATATATTATCGTCCTTCTATTAGCAAAACCCTTATGTCGGTAAAGTTCATAAGCAATAAAAATACTTATTATCCAGAGAAAGTCAATTGATTATTTTAAAACGTTTAAAGTACGTAAAGTGATATAATTTTATCGTGTTATCAATAATGCTTTTAAAATCAGATTTTGTGTCAGATAGTTGAATTTGCGCTAGACTGGAGAGGCGTTTGGTCCAGTTCTGAATTAGTGTTTGATGTAGGAAACTGCTGAATATGAAGTTGAATTATGATCTTATTTAAAGTGAAAAAAATTAAAGAACTGTTATAAAGGTTGAAAATCGGTTATCAGGAAAATTTGATTTGAGAAAGTTCAATGAAAAAAAAATTGAAAAGTTTGCCGGGAAATAATAATGAAATTTTGGGAAATGCATATCTTTTTCATAATCTAATCAATACATTGTTGTCAGAATAAATATACATTTTATTTTGCATTTTGTTTTTAATAGTATTTTACTTAAATAATGTTTTAAAAATAATTTAAACAAACATAAATAACGAAGACATTAATATTTGATAAAATACAAGAAATGATTAGATATAGTTATAATTACAGGTACCAAAAGTCATAACTGATAAAAAGAAATCTAACTCCCTGTAACCCTTACATGGAACCCTTGTTTACCGTTTAACATCTTTTGGGAACAACTGGCATAAAGAAAGCTAATTATTTTAAATTAGGCTTTGTATTGCATTGACGCATAGAAAACTATCCATACTTTTTTAAATAGTGAAAAAGCGTTAAATTAGAAAATACTTAATAGTATGTCTTACAATAAATATCAAATACCTTGTTGAAGTGTACCAAATATCACGATAGATTACCAAACATATTATTACGAGCAAAGTCAACAACATAATTATTAAATACTGTAATATCACGATTATCACTGCAACGAATTTTACAAATACAATAATTTTATACATATATCAATTATTCAAGTTATTATCGTAAGTCAAGTTATTATCATATGGCTGGTTATTATCGTAAATAATATAACCAATTTCGATCTTGTTACATCGATAACGTTATGGATCGAATATTATTCTGAACGACATATTATTTCTATCGACATATTATTCTGAACGTGTAAAAAAAACACGTCACAGTAAAAAGAAATGCTATAAAGTAGTAAACTTACCACCAGTACAAGAAAAAGGCAAAGAATGGTAAAGAAGAAGCGAGGGCGACATTATGCCAATCCCTGACCCAATATACCATCACAGTTATGAGTACACCTCCCAGGCTGCGATAAAGATAAGTAAACTGAAGAGCATACCCCTTCCATGACGATCCCATCAACTCTTGAGCTGGAAAAAAAATAATAGAAATGATTTGATATGGTGTTCCGAGTGCTAAATTGAAGATCCAGTTATTGTAAAAATGACATTTATTTAAACAAGTAATATGAATTTTTTTTTTTGAAGTCAATTCCTACTTGGATTAACAATGAAAATATTTATTTTAGTTTCTTTTTATTAAATAATAAATTTTTTCTGTCCCATATAAAACTAAAATTAATTAAATTTAATTAATGAAATAATATTTGAAAAAACGGTATTAACATCAAGTGTCATACACTACAAGTTTTAAAAAAATGTATTTGAACTTGAATTGACGAATTAAAAGTATTTTATTAACGATTGAAAATTGGAATAAGATATAGGGAGAATGTAAACTAATAGTAAGAATTGAATAACATAATGCTTTTCATCTTTCAAGTATACAAGACAACGTCAATTCCATCTTTTTAGACGACTTTTTTTTACGATGACATAAAAACTAATTTCATAGTAGGATGTTCTTTAGGCGATGAAAATGTTAAAACACGTTCTAGAACTGATTAAAAACACAACTGAAAATATTAAAACATGAACTAGGACATAATTAAAGCACAACTCTATTTGAAAAAACTACCAATAGTAACATTAAAAACTTAACTTTTTAATAATCTTAAACATAACAGTTCTACCAAATAATAAACATCATACTGAAGAACAAATCAAAAACTGAAAACCATCGGTGGCGTAACTAGATCACTTAAAAAATACAACAATAACGAAGGCGCAACTGGATCACCCATCGTTTCGTAATTTATTATCGTTTTCAAATTCAAAAAAAAATAAATGATCTAGTTCATCGCTTTGAACAGATATAATTCAAACCTATATAACAGTAGAGATAATAGATATAGTATCCCATAACGAATAGTCCACATTTCTCAATATAAACTAAATTCTACTGTCCACTTTCAGTCAATAAGTCCCAAATTTTGATTGTTACGTGCCTTTTTCATGGACTACTATTTCATTTTGCTAATAAGCTTTGTTTCTCAAAAATATTATATACTTCCTTCATATAAGTAAGTCAATTATTATCTACTTTCTCTTTGAGTTTTTTGATTTTAAGAATGTTATATACCTCAGTCTATTACCTTACTTATCAGATGTAGAACATTGAAATAAAAAACAGTGTAAATATCATTTGCATACATTTCAGAAGAAATAACTACATTATAATTTTTGAACCACATCGAAAATATTTAAATAGCTAACTGGGCAAGAAACATATCGATAGAAAAAAATCGAACGAACAAGAAAAATGGAATATCTCGCTTTAAGTACCTATGTCTTATTCTTGATTTAATGAGATTCATAAATCAGAAAATTGTGTTCTCTTGTTCAGAATAATTGCCTAAATTAGCATATTCGTTCTTTCAAAAATCTCTTACGTCATTCACAAAACATTAAAACACTTGTAAAGTAAATTAAATTTGACTACATACAAGTTTACTAAGTGCAAACGAACATGGCAATTTAAGATGTAAAATGTATCTGTCTGGTACAGCTGTTCGGACCTTTATTATAAATTCTGTAAAGGTTTCAATGTAATGGGCATATTACAGACGAACAACCCATTATATCCATGTAGGATGCTTTTAAAATATCATGTTTGAATGGAAAATGGAATGGAATCAGGCATAGCAATAAGCATTTATTTAGAAAGGAAAAAAATTAAAAATGTATCTTAAAATATTTTCTTCTTCTTTTTGATTCGAAAAGATAATTTGTTTTTCTTAAATTGCATGCAGATAGTTACTTTTTAATCCCAATGGATTTATCAAGCAACAGACTACATAAAAAGTATTAGACAGCATTAGAAAGATAGACGTACTATTTATTGTGTTTTACATAGGAAGTTATTTCTTCCACATTCCAAAGTTAGTTACAAAATTAATCGAAAGATGCCGCCTTAGCTTGGAAAATTTAAAAACACTTGATGTCAGGACCCTCCGACTGAAATATTTATTTATTCAGACAAGAAAGTAACTGATTTTTAATATTCCAGAAAACTTATATTTCTATCTTCATTTTTCTATTATCGATTTTATTTTAACTGATTTTATGGACATTTGGAAATATACCAATAAACCTTCAGTAAGGATTGGTGTATTACATATATCAAAACAGTCTTATGTATCGTTTTAATATATGTTATTTAGAATTTCTAATTTTAATTTTTGTCTATAAAACCGTTTCAATATTTGTTATTTAATTATCCTTCTAAAATTTGTTATTTAATTGAAGAATGGAGTTAAAAAAATACAGTCTTAAATGTAACTCAAAAGTAAAAGGATAATAAGAATGAAATGTATGTAACAAGTTTTTCTTGCTTTCCAAATGTTAGGACATGATTTTAGAATAATAAGAGATGATTTTTTAAAAACTCTTTTGATCGCTTCATATGGACTAATTACAATTAATGTGTGTGAGCCTTTTGTTTGATTTGAAAATTAAATTTAGATTTTTTTATAAATATAAATTGAAACTTACATGCCTAGTTTATAAAAAGGCAATAAGATTAATAAGACAATAAATGGCAATATAAAATTTAAAATGTTTGAAGAACATTGAAATAAGCTGTATCTGATACTTAAAAAAATATTAAACATACTTCGAGACATTTTTATTTCATTCTTGTAGACACATTTAATTTCCTTTTTTTTATATCTTTTGAACTAAGTTTTTGTTTTTCGTATTTTGTGAACTCAGGTTGTGAAAATACGTATGCATATCCGCACCAAAATATACTGTAATTTTAAATAATAAAATTTGAGGTTCAAGAGAAATTAGGTGAATAAATTTTGAGAAATTAAATTTAAAAAATAGGATATACGATATACGAAAAATAGGATATACGGTAGGATATACGATACGATATATTTTAAAATTACGATAAGCGCAAAATGTATTATAAGTTCATGGGCTAGATTTAGATAATTATCACTTTTTAGAAATAATTGACACAAGTTAATTCTGCAAGGAACGAGTTTTTAGCTAACTTGAACTTGCAAAAATAAATTTTACTTACAAATAAGAATAATATATATTTTGGGCTTTAAATGAAATAAGCAAAATGCCTTAAATAAATCACTAGCTTCACGTTGTTATGTTTTATTCTGTAACAATATTTACGTCAATACAAAAATTTATCTATTTGTACATAAACTATTAGGTCTTGAAAGTTGCTTGAATAAAAGGCACATTGATATGGTCTCCCTAGCCTGATTTGTCACGTGTCAAGTATTGATTCCATTACATCCTTATATCCTACAAGTATTTCTACTACATAAACTAATAATAAGATAAGAACTACTTCAATCAACCAAAGGTTTTTTTACCACACACATAACAACGATTCTTGCATAAATTTGCGCGGCATAAAACATACCAATGGTAAAATACGGCTAATAAACTGAGTGAAAAAGAAATTGATGTTTATTGCAAACACAATTCACTGTGATTGCTCTTGAACGTTCCAATATTGATCGACAATTTGAAAAAATCAATTAAAAGAGGAAAATCAAGAAACTTATATACATTTCGCTGCGTTCTGCTAATGAAATGCATCTTTGTTTCGCTTTATTATTACAACATAATTCAATTCTTTCTCAGTTGTTAGCATAGAAAACTGTTTTTGTTAGTATGGAAAACTGTTGTTGTTATTATAGAAAACTGTTTTTGTTAGTATGGAAAACTGTTGTTACTATAGAAAACTGATTTTGTTAGTATGGAAAACTGTTTTTTCTTCTTTTTTTTAAAGTTAACATCATTATTTGTTGACGAAAATTGTAATTATTAAAGAAATTAATAATAATAATTATCAGATTCAATAAGCAGAGCAGTAAACCGTGCTTTCTCATCTTAATCTTTCATTTTTCGTGAATAGATTTTCAAATAATTCCCACCCGCTTATTTTCTATTCAAGCTGTTGTTATTTCCGTTCCACTGTTTTCTACCGATTTCCTCCTCTACCGATTAACGCCACTGGTGAAGATGGGACTTTAATTAAAAACCAATTTAAAATACTTGATTTACTTTCATTGAAAAACGTATCGAAATATCTACACATTTACGATATATAATAAACTAAAAAGGAAAATATGTTATAATAAATTTAGTGTTTTTAATGCATAACCACTGCAACAAAAAAGGGACATGAAATTGGATTCATCTGTATGAGAATCTGTGGACGAATCGAGCAAGTAATGAGCTCGAATCACGAAAAAACCAAAACGGAAAGTGACCGAACTCTCACGAACCATTCCGAATGTGGGTTGTAATGACGCGTAATTAAGACAACACTGCAAAATATAGTTTAACTGACGTTATTTCATAAGGTTGGCGTGGATTCGCGTATCATAATGGTTTAATATATTTTTGCAAATTTCAGTATCATTACCTAACTATCGAATAATTTCGTTTGAATGAGAAGATAACTGTAAACATTAGAGCCCCTGAATTAGATTGAATTGATAGTATAGGAGCCTTAGTAAACATAATATAAAGTAATATTAAAAATTATCTGGCTAGCAAAAGCATAAAAAAAAAGAAACAAAACATATAACGAGATAAAATAAAAGCACGTGATTTTGATGAGAGAGTTGTTGATTTTTGAGAAGATTGGCTTTTGTTTTTGGAATTTGAGGTTTAAACTAACCAGTTACGAGCTTTCCGATATTTTTGCAAGGTTGTTACTAACCCGTTTCGGGTTTTCCTATATTTTTGCAAGGTTGTTACTAACCCGTTACGAGCTTTCCGATATTTTTGCAAGGTTGTTACTAACCCGTTTCGGGTTTTCCTAGAGCTATCCGATATATTTGCAAGGTTGTTACTAACCCGTTTCGGGTTTTCCTATATTTTTGCAAGGTTGTTACTAACCTGTTAAGGGTACTTTAATTTTGTTACTTTATGTGTAGTTTTCAAACAAAAGTTGCTTTTTTTTATAGAAAAAACTGTTTCTAAATATAGTGTGGCGTAACTACCACTACAAAAGTTTAACATCATTCACTAGTATATAAAGCATGCTAACTTGATTCTATCACGAGGTACCTTTTGATAGATGACGGTTGGCTTGGTCGATAGCTCCGCCCCCACATTGGTGACCTTCGGACGTGATCTGCTCACGCAAGTAACGCCCACTTCGCAATTTCTTAACGGTTACGCCTACTTCGATGGATAGTCCACATTGAACAGTTGATTTGCTATTTGTGAATGCATCATTCACCTCCTGCGCTGTTGCTTCTCAGTCTCGTCCCGAACATTCACACATCGCCTACACTCTCAACGACTGCATACTCTCGACTGCTAATGGCAACACAGGAGCGACTTCGACTGTGATGTTAATACACCTCTCACATTCAGCACTCAAAAAATCCGGTGACTCTCTCCCGGTCTTTCACAAGTACATCAACTAGTGAGATCTGTTCATCGAATTATATCTCTGATAAAATTCTGGTGGGGGAGTACTGTGGCGTAACTACCACTACAAAAGTTTAACATCATTCACT